>NC_069713.1:6139817-6167317 GCF_027358585.1 Pangasianodon hypophthalmus
TGTGTGTATATATGAGGAGAGGTGTGTAATGAGAGAGAGAGAGAGAGAGAGAGGTTGTGTGTTAGAGGTGTGTGTATATATGAGGAGAGGTGTGTAATGAGAGATAGAGAGAGAGAGAGAGAGAGAGAGAGAGAGAGAGACAGGTTGTGTGTTAGAGGTGTGTATATGAGGAGAGGTGTGTAGTGAGAGAGAGACAGGTTGTGTGTTAGAGGTGTGTGTATATATGAGGAGAGGTGTGTAATGAGAGAGAGAGAGAGAGAGAGAGGTTGTGTGTTAGAGGTGTGTGTATATATGAGGAGAGGTGTGTAATGAGAGATAGAGAGAGAGAGAGAGAGAGAGAGAGAGACAGGTTGTGTGTTAGAGGTGTGTGTATATATGAGGAGAGGTGTGTAATGAGAGAGAGAGAGAGAGAGAGAGAGAGAGAGAGGTTGTGTGTTAGAGGTGTGTGTATATATGAGGAGAGGTGTGTAATGAGAGATAGAGAGAGAGAGAGAGAGAGACAGGTTGTGTGTTAGAGGTGTGTATATGAGGAGAGGTGTGTAGTGAGAGAGAGACAGGTTGTGTGTTAGAGGTGTGTGTATATATGAGGAGAGGTGTGTAATGAGAGAGAGAGAGAGAGAGAGAGAGGTTGTGTGTTACAGGTGTGTGTATATATGAGGAGAGGTGTGTAATGAGAGATAGAGAGAGAGAGAGAGAGAGACAGGTTGTGTGTTACAGGTGTGTGTATATATGAGGAGAGGTGTGTAATGAGAGAGAGAGAGAGAGAGAGAGAGAGAGAGGTTGTGTGTTACAGGTGTGTGTATATATGAGGAGAGGTGTGTAATGAGAGAGAGAGAGAGAGAGAGAGAGGTTGTGTGTTAGAGGTGTGTGTATATATGAGGAGAGGTGTGTAATGAGAGAGAGAGAGAGAGAGAGAGAGGTTGTGTGTTAGAGGTGTGTGTATATATGAGAAGAGGTGTGTAATGAGAGAGAGAGAGAGAGAGAGAGAGAGAGAGAGAGTTGTAAGTATACGAGACAGGTGCACTTTCCTCTGCATCATTTGGTAAAACACACAGGTGTTGTGCTGTTATAGGAAAATAATCAACGACAGTGTGGAGTGATGAAGCGGAGTCACTGTTACAGCCCTACAGTTGATTCATTTCCAACAACAGCCTGTGCTGAAGTGTTTTATTCCTCTTACACCTCAGCAATCTGTCAGTGATAATGATTTATGTATGAAAGAAGGAAACGCTGAACTCTGGTGTAAGACGCATCAGATCTTTAGCAGGTTTGGGATTCGAACCCTTAACCTTCCGGTCCGTACTCTGATGAATAAAGCAGGAAAAATGTATTCCTCAGCGTCTCCCTATTCACGTTAACGGTTTGTTGTTCGTGACTCATTGGAGTTGTCTGTACTTTCCGTCGTTTACGTAACGTGCGTTATTCAATCGCTCGTTCCGTGGCCCTGGGTGTTGTGACATTTCTGACGAGCAGGGTGTGAGGACAGCGTGGCAGATGTGTGGGAGATGAGAATCTCACATTAGAGTTTGTTGTACGCCTTCGAGTGGGAGTGTGCGCTTAACACGTTCGCGCGTACGTCAAGAAAACCACGGGGGTTGTCGACGTGCTCGTTGTCTCCTTCAAGACCGGCGCTGTGAGGGAAGGTCAGATTTCCGCACGCTTCCGGCTTTTAGGAAATATTCCCATTGTTATCCGAGGGATAGATTCCGAAAACATAAACAGCATCCCAAGCCAGGAAATCCACTAACTGCTCCAATGCTGCCAAAGACTGGCTGCATGTGTGTGTGTGTGTGTGTGTGTGTGTGTGGTTGAAGTCTCAGCAACTAGGTCACACCTTACTAACACTGGAGTTAATCTGATGACGTGTGTGATCAGGAGCGTCTCGGTGTTAAAATAACTTTGAAGGAAGTGTGATGAAATTTGGATATTGTCCAAATCTATAGTTGTGTTTTTTTTCGGATTTTAAAATCCCCCAAAAGAAAAAAAAAAAAAGTTTGAATACACTGTAGTTTCTATAGCAACAGCTTATTACTAGTGGCTTGTACAGCTTTTAAAGAAAACGTGTGTAATTGTTGATATGGTGACGTTTTCTGTAAGGAGATGTTTATTTAACAGTTATGGAAGGAGTCTCCAGTGTCAGAGGTAAAGCTGTAACTTTAAGACTGAAAAAATGTCTTTAAGACACTAGGAGAGAGGGAAAAAAAAAAGAAAGGCTGGTGAGCGAATCACGGTTTATAGCTGCTGTAACGTAAGTGAGAACAGGAACGTATTTTGCGGACGTTCGACAATATTAAATGTAACTATAAATGGATAAAAAGTATGACATGCTGTTTATTAATGAATTTAAAAAAAAATGGGTGAATTGCTGTATTATAAAATGAATTTTTTTAAAAATCTGAGGATGTTCTGGTATTCAGATGGTAACAGTAACTCTGCTTCATCACACCACCCTGTCGTTGATTAGTTTCCTTTCACAGCACAACCCCAAGTGTTTTATTTTCTATATGTTCGTTTTAAAGCGTAAAATTCAGTATCTAAAGCAAAATGTGTGTAGCTACGAGAGTGAGGAATGTAAACGTGGACCTGCTGATGGTTCCTGAGATGTTTCGGTTTCTAACGACGAAAAGAAATAACTCTTTTGCTGGGATTACGGCGTTACTTTTTAAAATAACGACGTAAACTTTTGAAATTTAAATCATTTCTTAGAGATGATTGGGCCCCTTACGTATCTCTTAACATTGTTCCCTCCACCGAGGGGCCTCTCGGTCATTAGTGTCACTGCTCCAAGGGCTCCTCAAGGGTTCTTTGGATGATTAAAAGTTCTTAGAGTCTGAAAACAGTTCTATGTGGAACCTCTTCAGACGGAGGAACCGTATTTCGCATCCCTCGTTTTTACCCTGAAGCTCAGTAGAAGAACTGTAACGGGTTGTAGATTTAACCGTAACACATACGTCTGTCTCATATGGGCTTTTTTTTCCGCATATCATTTTACCTCAATAAACGAATAAACAAACAAACAAACAAATAAAAAGATGAGTAAAGAAAGAAAGAAAGAAAGAAAGAAAAAGATAAATAAATAAATAAATAAATAAATAAGAGGTGTTGTGTTCTACAGTAATTTCTGAATTTATCCTATTATTATTTATTTATTTATTTATTGATTGATTGAATTTTTATTTCTTTATTTATATTTATTTATTTACTTTTTTTTTTTTTTTTTTTTTTTTTTTACAGCACAAACGTGTGGTGCAACACGTGTCCGAGTTTAATCGCGTATTTAGAGGCTGAATCCCAATCGGCTCCCTGTTCCACACAGAGTGCCCTCACTGCGCTGCTCCAGCCGGCGCTTTACTCCCTAGGTAGTGCACTCGCATAGGCAGTAGGGAGCTAGTGGAGATCGATGGCGCTGTCCAGCGCCGTGGTGCTGAAACACACAGCGGAGAAAACCTGGTGCGTGGAAATGAGGACGTGTGCACTTTAATAAACACGTTTCTGAGTTTAGATTCGATTAGATTCGACTCTTTTAGGAGAGATTGATGCCGGGAGAAGGTCTGGAACTTTCTGAGGGTTCTGGGGAACCTTTTCAGGGTCTTCCAGGAACCTTTGGGGTTTGAGAGTATAAAAATGAAGCCAGTTTGTTCTTTAGAATATGATGTGGCTTGAATGTTGGTATGGTGGTTTACTTAGACATTAGGAAACTTCATAAATAAATAAATAAATAAATAAATAGATAGATAGATCTCGGACACATACCGCTCTCCACAGCTTGTGCGTCTTGGCTGTGACCGACGTTGCCGTGACCACGATGTGCGAGATGGCCACCATGATGCCGAAGGTCACGGCCAGCAGGGTCCTCACCGGAAGCAGCGCGTACGCCACGAAGGTGACGAGCGCGAGCTGCCAGACTCCGTGCTCGGGCGGCGGCGCCGGCGCGTGGGAACCGGGCGCCACGGGCGGGAACGGGCAGCAGAGCAGCGCGAAGGTGAAGGCGAACAGCAGCGTGAGGCTGACGATCTGCTGCAGCTGCCCCACGCGCAGGTACTTGACGTTGGCCACGACGAAGAGCGACGCGAACACGACGCCGTGCGCCGGATGCGACGCCTTGGCGACGGCCAGGCCCGGGCCGGAGAGCGCCTCGAGCGCGGCGAGCGCACACGCCAGCGCCGCGAGCACGGCGAGCGCCTTGAGCGCCGAGGTCTGCTCCAGCTTCAGGTTGTAGGTGCGGAACAGCGACTCGAGCTCCTTGCAGTCGAACTCGTCCTCGCACGCGATGGCGGTCACGGGCACACCGGGCGGACAGCGCCGGCTCCGCTTCCGCCGCGTCTTGACTTTCTGAAACGGGACTTCCTCCATGTCAGGGCCATTCACGAGCCGAGCGGCGGCGTGGCGGAGGCACCGACTGAGGATCCGGTCTTGGAGGGGACGGCAGGAGCGCGCATCACATCACACTCCCTCCGGAGAGAGAGAGAGAGAGAGAGAGAGAGAGAGAAATAAAAGTGCGCCGTGAGGGAGTTTGTGTTCCTGCCTGCTGTCTGTACATGAGGAAGAAGAAGAAGAAGAAGAAGAAGAAGTGCGAGTGAGAGGAGAATGTGCACCGAGCGCCTCGGAGTGGATCACGCCTGCGCAATGTGGAGTCGGGATAAAAAGCACGTCGGGGTAATTCAGCAGAGTGACACGGTGAAGAAGTGAAACACACACACACCCACACACACACACACACGCACGCTTTCCACACACGTCCAGACCACTGCAAAATATTTCACACTAAATCACTGGCAGTAAAGCTTCATCACCTGATGCACATGTACACACACACACACACACACACACACATACACACACATGCGTGTTTTTATTCACTTCACACGTTTTCATTGTTACACAGGATTTATTTTCATTTATTCTCACACCCGAGTCACTCATCTTCACACGTATTGGTCACCTGACCACTGTCACGTGTTCATCTGAGACCACTTCAGGACACGACCTGGAGAAATGCTCCTCCACATGTGGACCACGTGACCACATATTCCTCTTACACTGAGTGTGAGAGTACAGTACTGTAACAGTTACAAGCTCCAAGTACAGCTGTTGCCACGTCAGTGTTTCCACAGCTGGAGAAAACTACAGTCATGCTCAATAATACACACTCTACTGTTATTTTATACATGAATGACATCATGCTTACATTAATTACATTAAATCACACTGTATAGTATTGTATGGGCAAATCAAGTGGTCAGTCGATTGGTATAAAAAAAAATACTATTTGCATATAATCAGTAAATTCCAAGAAAAAAACTACAAAAATACAGAACATAACAGACTTTTCATTTCTGTTATTCAGAGATATTGAAATAAAAAAATATTAGAAAACAGATAAATAATATCAGAACAATATAAAAGGAAGTAAATAAAATGAAGTCAGGATACAACAGCTCCAGGGTCTCTGGGTCCATCCTGATCTCGGATCTCCGGTTCGTAATACAGGACATGATGTTTATTAAAGTATTCATTCATTCACCAAATTATTCATTCATTCATCCATTAATTCACTCATTCATTTGTTAATTAATTTATTAATTCATTCACACGTTCATTTATTTGTTCATTCATTCATTCACTCACTCTCTCACTCATCAATTCACTCATTCACTCATTCTTTCAATCACTGATTCATTCATTCATTCACTCACTTGTTGATTCATACATCCGTTAATTCACTCATTCATTTGTTAATTAATTTATTCATTCATTCACACATTCATTTATTTGTTCATTCATTCATTCACTCTCTCACTCATCAATTCACTTAATCATTCATTCTTTCAATCACTGATTCATTTACTCATTCATTCATTCATTCATTCATTCATTCACTCATTGATTCATACATCCGTTAATTCACTCATTAATTAATTCATTCTTTCACACATTCATGCACTTGTTACTTAGCTCATAAATTTATTTGTTCATTCATTTACTCACACTCTCACTCATCAATTCATTCATTCATTCACTTATTGATTCATACATCCATTAATTCACTCATTCATTTGTTAATTAATTTATTCATTCATTCACATGTTCATTTGTTCATTCATTCATTCACTCTCTCACTCATCAATTCACTTAATCATTCATTCTTTCAATCACTGATTCGTTTACTCATTCATTCATTCATTCATTCATTCATTCACTCATTAATTCATACATCCGTTAATTCACTCATTAATTAATTCATTCTTTCACACATTCATGCACTTGTTACTTAGCTCATAAATTCACACTCTCACTCATCAATTCACTCATTCACTCATTCTTTCAATCACTTATTCATTAACTCATTCATTCGTTCACTTATTCATTCACACTCTCACTCATCAATTCACTCATTCACTCATTCTTTCAATTGCTGATTCATTTATTCATTCACTCACTTATTAATTTATTCATTTACTCATTCACTCATCCACTTACTCATTCATTTAATCATTTGTTCCAGTAGAAAAGTGCTGTACATTTTGGAGCCTGATCTCACAGATGTTTGGTGGAGTAGGAACGCTAGATACAGCAGGTGGCAACTCAGTGTAGATGGAAAAGCCAGCGTGTGAAATGTGAAGGGATTTCCTACGTTTTTTTTCCTACCTTCCTAAGTTTTAACCCTTAACTCTTCTTTCGGTTGCGTCTCTGGTGGAACCCTTAACGGTTCTGTGTGGAACCCAGCAGCAGAGTGTTTTCCCATCAGAAAGGCATCAAAGCTTTCTGGAACCTAAGAACCTTTAATCATCCAATGATCCTTTAAAGAACCCTTTTTTTAAGTTTTCAGGACAGTTTATATAAATATTAAACTCCTAACAGGTTCTCTGTAGTAAGAAGAAAATAATGACCAATAATTTGGAGTTCGTATGACGCAATTACCCCGTTAGCACACACACACACTGAAACAAAAAAATAGTTCTTCGAGACGGCTTCATTGGATTTTTAAGGGATCTGGTAAGAAAACACTCTGCTGTTGGGTTCTGTATAAAACTCAGAGGTGGATAAATCACTAAATATACACAAAATCTTAAAGAAAGGTTGAAGAACACTTTTTTCTAAGTGTGTACACAAAAATTCAAACACGATATGATGTGAATGAAGTCATAAGAACATTAAGTATGAACACTAACCTTGACCCTAACACTAATCCTAACCTTAACCTTAAACAAATGTATTTGCGAGTGTGATTTTTTTTTTTTAACAATTTTGTGGCCACATGATTTGTTCATTTTTAAACACAAAGTAAATAAATAAATGTCAATGAAAAATTTATTACATTTCCACATCATCTCCAGCAAACACGTTACAACGAGCGTGGATCACTCCGTGTTCACATTCGACCACACCTGAGCGAAAATCTGCGCAAAAAAAGAGATATACACTCAGACGAGAAACACCAGAGAACATAATGAGATGGTGAGACTGATCACAGGGTGTAAATACCTTGTTAAAAAAACTGAAATGGCTTTAGCGTAGCGTGTTTTAGCGGGACAGCTAGGTGTGCACACTTCCATTCTCACTGTGGTGCTGGATTGGGAATTTCACTCCGTTGACTTCAGGTGGCACATTTAAAGGATACTATAAATAATCACTGCACTTCCAGAGGTGTGAAAGAGCGAGGAAGGTAAAGAGAAAGAGGCGTGGAAGTCAAAAAAAAAAAAAAAGGATGTTAAAAAATGTATTCCTTCCTGGATCAAAGACAGAACAAAGAATGAGGAGAAATAATTCTGAAATTTTTTTTTTTTTTTTTTTTTTAGAAAATTCAAAATAATCACATTGACGTCCAATCAATGCAATCTGATCCATGTTGTCAAATACAATATTTACAAATGCATTCAGCAGAAAGAGCTTCATTGTTTCAGTCATTTATTTCCACGATTGAGTAATAACGGAAGCCAAAAACGCAGCGTCTGGTCCTCCGGAGACGTCTGAACAATCAGAAACAGCAAGAGCAGCGTGAGTCGGTTTGCTGACTGGATAAAGAAAAGAAACAAAGCGCCATGATTAATCTCTTCTGCACCGCTGAAAACACCAGCGCGTAACAAAAAAGCTTTCAGCCAGCACTACTGCTTCATCAAGAGATTCATCTGAAGAAAAAACTTGTGTAACAAAAACTTAACACTCCACTCATACGCACACACACACACACACACACACACAAACACACACACAAACGTAATACGTAACACGTAAATTGGAACGCACTCTTGATATTTAAAAATAACTCCTTACATTTAGATCAGTGAGGAATAATACACTTGGGGTTGTGCTGTTATAAGAAAATAATCACTGATGAAGTTGTGTAATGAAGTGTAGTTATTGCTGCCACCCTGAAGTTGATTATTTTCCAATAACAGCATGTCACGTAGTGTTTTATTCCTCTTATAATACCGCGGCAATTTGTCAACAAAGTACAATTTTCCATTTACTAAATGTACTTTTTATCCATTTGTTGTTACAATTAATGTTAAACAAGTTAAACAAGTTAGTTCCTGTTATAGCAGCTTTAAAAGTCATTCCTGAACCAGCATCGCTCTATTTTTCTCTCTCTTAAAGCTAATACTATAAAAAAAACATTGCTGAGAACCACAAAGTGAACAAATTTAACAATTTTCCTGAAAACTTTACATCTACAATTCCTCATAAACCCTGTTACTAAATAAAGATGTACGTGTTTTTTTGCAGTTATTATGAAATTTACACATTTTTACACACAAATCTTTACTACATCAGGGCCTGAGAGAAAAAAAAACACTTTAACAGATCGACACAAACTATTAAAAAGCGAACATTAATTGTATAATTGAAAAGAGAGCTAGCATGAACTCACTAAGCAAAAAAAATAATAAATATGCAAACTATGAAGTAAAAAGCGTTTCATAACCCTAACACCATTCGGGCTCCAACAGGAACTCCAGCACGACCCCCTGCTGTGTTCAGCAGCCGCCTCGGGAAAAGCTGGGAAACCTGCGGCGGATTTAGAAAGCCTGCAGCGCCTGACGGTTAACCCTCACTCAGCACACAGAGAGTGTGAACAGCAGATTCATCACACCTCCTCTCAGAGCCCGAGATCATAACATCGGAACTGTCGCTCCCGGTTCCAGTGTTCCACGTTACACCAGTAAAAAGCAATTAATTACGGTCTGTAACGCAGGAGAGCGCGCCGAACTCTGCCACAATGTATAAGAGCTCATTAAGAAGCTGTGTTAATGAGTTAGGAGTCGATAAACAGCTGCAGTTAGACACACAGGAGTTTACACACATGCAGTTCCTGCACTGTCTTCCTGAGAAGATTTAATAATCTCATATAAACACAGATTATAAGTATGATTAATGATTAACTCTCTGTCTCTCTCTCTCTCTCTCTCTCTCTCTCTCTCTCTGTGTGTGTGTGTCACTCTCTCTGTCTCTCTCTCTCTGTGTCACACTCTCTCTCACACTCTGTATCTCTCTCTGTGTCACACTCTCTCTCTGACTCTGTGTCTCTCTCTCTCTCTCTCTCTCTCTGTGTGTGTCACTCTCTCTGTCTCTCTCTCTCTGTGTCACACTCTCTCTCACACTCTGTATCTCTCTCTGTGTCACACTCTCTCTCACACTCTGTATCTCTCTCTGCGTCACACTCTCTCTCTGACTCTGTGTCTCTCTCTCTCTCTCTGTCTCTCTCTCTCTGTGTCACACTCTCTCTCACACTCTGTATCTCTCTCTGTGTCACACTCTCTCTCTGGCTCTCTGTCTCTCTCTCTCTCTCTCTCTCTCTCTGCCTCGCTCTCTGTGTCTCTCTCTGTGTCACACTCACTCTCTGTTTTGCTCTCTGTCTCTCTCTCTCTCTGTCTCTCTGTCTTGCTCTCTGTGTCTCTTTTTTCTCTTGCATTCTCTCTCTCTCTGTGTCACACTCTCTCTCTCTCTCTGTGTCTCTCTCTCTCTCTGTGTCACACTGACTTTCTGTTTTGCTCTCTGTATCTCTCTCTCTCCCTGTGTCTCACTCTCTCTCTCTCTGTCTTGCTCTCTGTGTCTCTTTTTTCTCTTGCGCTCTCTCTCTCTCTGTCTTGCTCTCTGTGTCTCTATCTCTGTGTCTCTCTCTCTCTCTCTCTCTGTCTCAGTCTCTTTCTGTCTCTCTCTTTGTATCACTCTTTGTGTGTGTGTCTCTCCCTCTCTGTGTCTCTCTCTCTCTCTCTTGCTCTCTGTCTCTCTCCCTCTCTCTCTCTCTCTCTGTGTCTCTCTCTCTGTCTTGCTCTCAGGCCGTTCTAATGGCCTGATGAAGTCCATGCCAATTCTTTCAAATGGGACCTTCATCAATGGAAGAGGGGCAATGGCACGTTTGGCGGTTTCACTGGCTAACGTGTGGGACATGTGGGACATGTGGGACATCAGAGTGTCTCAGGGTCTCGTCGTGTGACTGCTCCAAGGGGAAATCCCTGAGGGGAATTATAAGCTGTCCATCCTCTCTGTGTCCCCCTGATGCAGAGCTGGTGGTGTGGATCTGGAACCAGAGGGGGAAGAGAGAGGAGGGGGAGAGAGAGAGACCGTGTACACTGACAGGTTATCCTCCAGTGGCACTGGATCCACGACAGCAAGGGGACGAGATGTAGGTCCCACTCTTCCTCCGGTCATCCCCATGCAGCTGTACCTCCATGCAGCTGCCGGGCCATCCCAATATCTCAGGGCTTTCTCCTCGCTCAAGTTCATCAACACTTTCCAAGCTCATACTCCGGCGTGTGTGGGTGTGCGTACGTGTTAAGTGTGACGTCTGTCAGCTCTGTCTCTCTCTGTCTCTCACGGCGTTCTCTTTTTCTCCTGAAAGGACAAAAAAATCACACATAACTAAACTCACCGTGATCACACACAGGTGAGAATCATCACGCGTTTCCTGTCGGGTCAACCTGCCTCCTCTCTGTCCACAGCTGATGTGCAACTACGTCCCTGCTGCCACAACGTTCTTTATTATTATTATTATTATTATTATTATTATTATTATTATTATTAAAGCACCTCTTGAACTAGAACCTAGTAAGAAAGTGAGATCGAGAGGACAGAGTGTGAGAGACACAGAGGATGAGGAAAGCATTCTTATGCTCTTATAGTATTCCTGCCTTTTGTACTGTGTGTGTGTGTGTGTGTGTTTTGTTTAGTGCTACATTTAGCCCCTATCTGTGAAGCTACAAAGAAGCTAAAACTTAAAAAAGAGTAGGATTATGAAAAGAAAACATTACTGACATTAACAATGACTACATGCCGTACGCAGGGTTTTAGAAATAGCGAGATCCAAAAAGTGAGCTTGCTAGGGTTTTTTTTTTGTCAAGCAGTCATACATGAGAATCAAGTTATGCTTCTTGACTCTCCCCATCACCTGCGAAATGCTGCTTCTATAGATCTATCAGTTGATGGTGTTGCTCTAGAGCTACACAGTAAACTAAAACATCTTGGTGTTATCTTTGACGCCACCCTGTCATTCGAGCCTTTTGTACAGAACACGGTAAAGACCTCCTTTTTTCATCTCAGAAATATTGCACGTCTTCGGCCTATGTTGCCGTTTTCTGTTGCTGAAAAATTGATTACTTCTTTTGTTTTCTCACGAATTGCTTATTGCAATGCTCGCTTTGTTGGAGTGTCCAAATCCTCTCTTAATAAATTGCAATACTTGCAGAATTCAGCAGCTAGTATTTTAACTGGGGCTAGGGCTGGCGATCATATAACTCCTGTTCTGAAGACGTTCCACTGGCTCCCTGTTAAATACCGTATAGATTTTAAAATCTTAACGCTTACATACAAGGCTCTGCACGCTCTCGCTCCACAGTATCTGGCAGATCTTTTAACATCTTATACGCCAATTCGCAATCTACGATCTTCTCAGCACGGTCTTTTAGTTGTTCCCAAACTCTGGAATTCTCTCCCAGTCGACATTAGGGATGCTAATTCTTTAGCTGTTTTTAAAACTGACATTAGGGATGCTAATTCTTTAGCTGTTTTTAAAACTGACATTAGGGATGCTAACTCTTTAGCTGTTTTTAAAACTGACATTAGGGATGCTAACTCTTTAGCTGTTTTTAAAACTGACATTAGGGATGCTAATTCTTTAGCTGTTTTTAAAACTGACATTAGGGATGCTAATTCTTTAGCTGTTTTTAAAACTGACATTAGGGATGCTAATTCTTTAGCTGTTTTTAAAACTGACATTAGGGATGCTAATTCTTTAGCTGTTTTTAAAACTTTTCTCAAAACATTCTTTTTCAGGAATGCTTTTATTCAATTAGTTTTTATTGTATTGCTTTGTGATTTATTTCTTGTTGAATTTATAGTATATTGTCTTATATTGTTGTGTTTTCCTTTATGTAAGTTTTCATGGAAAGCGCCTTGAGAAAGCAGGCACCTTGAGAAACCGAGGACGACCTCTCACATGTACAGCTGGTCACTGTTTGAATTTGATCAGGGCAGTTTTAGTTTGTGTTGAACAGCACAGTGACACAGTGAACAGTACCTGCTCTTCCTCTCTCATCTCCATCACCTTCTCTCTTTCTTTATCTCTCAGTCTCTGTATCTTGTCCCATATCTCTTCCCTTCCCAAAGCTGAGCTTCGAGTGATGCAGTCTTTTCATTTTTGTCTGTGTCAGTGTAGAAAGTAAACACAGGGTCAACTGATATTTATGTGCAATTGTTACCCACCTCAGTGAGATAATCTCAATGAAATAAAGGCCCAAATTTGAAAAACTTTTGGAAAGCCTCTATTTGTAATAACTTTTTAACTAAATGTAATAAAGTTGCTTTATGTAATGATTGTTGTTCGTGAATGTGATAAAGGCCACAAATGTAATAAATTTTGGCTTTTGGAACAATTTGTCAAACATATTTTTTTTAATTCTCTTAGGACATCGAGCTGTAATAGACTGGAACAGAGTGGGGAAAAAAATCATTTAATAGTTGTATCATATAACAGATGTTTTATGATATTACATGTTTAGCTACTTACATCTTACCTCACACTCTTTGACTGTTAAACCTGAAGCATCACACTGGAGTTCATGCTCGGTCTCTGGGATTAAGCCCGCCTTCTTTGATTTGATTGGTCATCTCAAACATTTTGCCATTGATAAGTGGTGTTAGACCGCTGAGGCAGCTCAGATGAGAAAGTTGGTTATCTTGGTGTTGTATGATATCTTTCCAGCACCAAAGTAGAGTTATTTTTTGGCAGTTATTTCATGATTTTATTATATACACCTCAGAAAAAATACTGAAGTCTGCTCATATACTGTACATATATGAGATTATACAGATTATATATATATATATAAAATACTGCTTAGGCTCCCTTTTTTTTAGTACAAACTTTGTTATAGATTTTTATTTTCTGACTTCTACATTATTGATTCAGTACAAAAACCTTTTAGATTCCAAACATTAGTTTTCCAGCACAAAACGAAATGTTACAGAAAAATGTTTGTATGTCAGTAAAGAAAGCAGCAGATTCCATAAGAGACACTTTTCAGATAAAAACATAATGAAGGCTGCTGGGTTTCACTGCAGAAATAAGAAGCGAGTCGACAGTCAAAGTCTCCAGAAGAACTGTGGCTGCTTCTGCAAGATGCTCAGTAACACTTCCAGCTCATTTCCTTATAAAACTGCACACACTGCACCTGAGACTACTATTTTATTTTTTTAAAGCGAAGGATCATCATATGAAATATTGACTTTGTTTCATTTATTACTGTTTACTGCTCTTTATAGTATTTTTTTTAACGTAGAAACATTTAATTTCATTATTTTTGAAGGCAACTTTGCTCTACAGCATTTCTTTGCATGTGCCTAAGACTTTTGCACAGTACTATAGATAGATAGATAGATAGATATACATATACATATATGGGGTTATTTCCTGTAGTGTGATGACTGTGGCTCATCGAAGCTGACATACAGGAAGTAATAAAGTATGAATTTTATTCAATAAAATCATACAAAGTATAATTTACATAAAAAGCTGTATTTCTGAGAGATCTGAAAATGAAAGATTTGTATCTAGGATTGTGATTTATAGATTTTTAATGAGGTGAATAGTGTTGCCGTCTCACAACCTCACGGTCCCGGGTTCTCAGGTTACTGTGTGGAATTCCGCATGTTCTTCCCGTGTCCGTGTGGGTTTCCTCCGGGTTGTCTGGTTTCCTCCCACCTGCTAAAAAACATGTCAGTGAGTGGACTGATGACACTAAATTGCCTCTAGGTGTGAAGAAGTGTGGAGGTGTGTGTGTGTGTGTGTGTGAATTAAACTACACAACATTCAGTTCAATTCAAGTCAATTAGCTTTATTGTCATAAACGTTACTTCATTGAAATGACAAAGAAGAATTTATTTATAAATAGCAATAAAAAAGACAAAAAATCAATACTCATATTGATACTGAAATATATGCTCTATAGGAAGACTTTTTGTTCAGTAAAATGAAAGACACTGAACTGTTGTTATTACGTTTACAGCGTGGCTGTGTGTTTCACATATTCAGTGTTTGGAGTTTTTTCTTTTCTTTTTTTTTTAAGATTCTTCAGAAACACAATGAGCCGCCGTGTTAAATGATCAGACGCTTTCATGTAGCGAGTCCAGCTGAGTGGTTTGGAGCTTGTGTGATTTTTTTTTTCTTCTAAGATCTAAAAAGAAAAAAAATCCTCCCTCACCAGCTGCTTAAGCTTTTAAATTTAGATATTGAATTCCCCATTTTCACAGCGAGAAAGTCTTTTCATTCTATTTTTACAGACTGAATGAAAGGCACAACAGAGGAGGTAATCAGGTAAGAGCCGTTTATTTATACACAGTAGAAACCAGATCCAGTCAGAGTGTTATATCTCTGTGCTGTAGTGTATGAAGGTAGTGACTATATTTACAGAAATACAATAAAATCCAGATAGTGGACATTCCTTAGCTGTATTGTGAAATTTATAGATTTTCCTGACATATTTAGCAATGAGGCAATACACACAGCAAAATCAGTTGCTGGAATAGTGTAGTGTTCAAGAAATGCCAGACTGAGCTAAAAAAGTAGCTCAGTTCTAAACATATTTCTCAACATAAATAATCATGGCATCTACAGGAAATAATCTGTTTTTGGCAATCACATGCATTTATATAAAAAACTTAGCCTAAGGCATCTCATCGGACCAGAGAATAGCTACACGGCTAGAGATATTAGTTCAGAAAAGAGAGAGTTTTCACAAACTTTTAGCAATTTTTCATTTCAATAACCCTCTTTCTTGGTCAAATTAGTGAAGTGATGAAAAAAAAAACAGAAAAGACGACAAAAAAATTGTGTTTATTCTTTGCTTCATGAAGCACCACTGTGAAGCAAAGCTATGATTTAACTCTTTCATGTATAAATTGTTTAAAAGCATATCCAGATTCTTTAGTTTGCATGATGTGTGAAGTTTTACTTTGTCTAAATATTACTCATATTAAAATGTAAATAGATTATCCACGTGCAGGAATATCAGGAGAATAAATAAATAAATAAATAAATAAATAAAATGGTTACCATTCAGTTATAAAATATTTACCAAAATTATAGAAATATCATTTCTGAAAATACAAAATGTAAAAAGTTTAGGACGTGTTGCATGACGCAAGAAGGTCAAAGAAATCTTGAAAAAAAAAACCTACTTTTTAAAAATCTAAGGTGCTCAGTGGAGTCTGGCACAAAAATATATATATTTTTTTTTTCTAGTTTTTTTTTTTATTACATAAAAATTTAGTAATGATTGACAAAAGCAAATAATCTAGAGAGCTACAGAAGTTTATGTTAACTTACAGTTATGCTCTCCAGTGATTTGGAGGTGTGTTGTATTTCCCTAAAATATATTTTAAATAAGAGCTTTAAACTGACTGTCCATAATCATGGACACTATGCGTGAAAGGGTTTAATTTTAAATTCTTAATTACATATAGCCATAAACTAACCTCTAATGGTTAACAACTGAAAGCCATTCAGTTACGTTAGTTGCTTCACCAGACCTTTATAAGCAACAAATTCTATGAAACTGGACCTTTACAATTTTTAGCTGTATACCTCTGATATACTGAGTCTATAACAAAAACATTATTATTGGTCATTGCTGCCTTTACGTCCTGTCAGAAAAATCATAATTATGAGAAACGACGCTGCCACAATGTCGTAATTACAACTCTGATACTCTTTTTTAGTATTTTTTTATATATAAGGACCAACTGTTGTTTTTTGCATGGTAAAATAAACTTCTTGTCACTGATGATACAAAACTAAATAATGATAAAAGAAATATATAATAAAAAAATTAATAAATAAAAACAAAAAAAGTATTCTCACACCATCTATATTTTTAGTAACACCACACCATGTCCTAATCACAACCTCCAAATATATACGCACATCTTTCCTTAATCTCAGCTTGGCATCACTGTCTAAGTGCTTAATAAAGGCCTTAAACAGCAATCAGATCCAATTACACATCAAACAGAAACAAGTAGATTAACAACAGACGGCTTTTCTCTCTTGTAACCAATGCCGCCTTTGTTTACAGGGGCGCCAATATTTATAGTTTCGCCATAGAATTTACTATTTTTGGTCCTTTCATCCGGCAATACAGGAGTCACCAGAAAAATATGCTGCTAGCTGTTTTCTTCAGCAGCAATCAGATGAAATGCAAATAAAATCCATTGGATGGAAAAGCCAGTTCACTGAAGGGGAAAGGACGTGACAGATACGCATTTTCACTTTCACTGACTTTGGGTCTAGGAGAAATCTGATTTCATGAGCTTTGCTGTTGTGAGCCAATAAAAAACAAGAACATGTGACAGTGGCCAGTAAAAAGAAAATGGAGGCGCTGCTAATTATTAATTAGCAAGGCATGCTAGTTTGATTGATTTATAAGGCATTTTCAAACTGCTTCAAATAATTAAAAGTTTTTAATAACAACATAACTAGGTTTTTGCAGTAACATCCTGTTTATTCTCTCCGCCTGCTACGATTTTCTTGTTAGCAATGTTGAAGCCTCTGGGTTTAACATCGTCATGAAGAATAAAGGCCGATCTGACAGACTGGAACATGTTCAGAGACGCTGCGACCGATGAATATCACACCAATATTGAGGAGTAGGGATCGATCATCACCCACATGCAGTTACGAAGACAATAATAGCATTTCCAGAGCAGAAAGGTCTGAAAGAACACCGAGTCTTACTAAGAGCAAAAGGAGCAGCTCGGTGGATGAGAAAGTGTTTCCAACTCCAGACTGAAAGCAGCAATCAGACGTGTGATGCTAAGGCAAGAGAGACTGGAGGGTAATTTTAGAACCTGTTCCATATCTAAGAACCATTAAAGCAAGATTATCCATATCACATCAGGGGTGGACAAATCAATAGCCCGGATGCCTAGCACAGAAACAATTACATATACGGGTTATTAATTTTATATTCATAGTTGTCCTGGCAGACATGTAGGCTCAGTAAGCTAGTGGTCACTAGGAAGGAACATTTGCTAATGACTTTTTACAAAATATTTTTTATTTAGTGTGTACAGTGTCTAGAGTACACACTCAGCCCTTGAACTTTCCCACATTTTGAACTGAAATGCACTTAACTGGGATTATGTCACAAATCTACACAAAATAGCCATGAATATTGAAGTAAGGACAAAAAACAATCAAGTTTACGAAATTAGATCAAAATATTGCTTAAGTACTCACCCGCTTTACTGTGAACCCTCTAAATGAGTTCATTAGCCAATAGGAAGTCACATTATTAGTTGTCCCATGATCGTAATATAAATATACTTGTTCCTTCCTAAGCAAACAACATCATGAAGACAAATGGCCAAGTCTGGGACAAGATTTTGGAAATCAGGGTTTGGTTTTTAAAAAATATCCCAAACTTTTAAAAGAAACATTTATTTTTTTTTATGGAAAGAATATGGTACATCATAGAGGACTCTGCCTAGAGGAGGGCATCTACCAAAGGTCTGGATAAAGAGGGGATTAGTCAGAGAAGTAATCAAGAAGTGAAGGGTAAAGCTCAACATGATGCTACCACCACCATGCTTTACGGTGAGGATGGTGTTCTCAGGGTGATCAGCAGTGTTGGTTTGTGTCAGCGGAGAGAGTAATGACACACCCCCCCAACCCCCTCCGCCACACACACCCAGATACATGGTCATGGATGGTTACTTTCAAAGTGAACGCAACAAAATAAACAAAAATATATGATATGGTAAAGACATATTTCTTTTAGATTCATTCTTTTAGATTCATGTAAAATTGTAATATCCAGCAGGGATGTTTCTGAACTTTTGGTTTGCAACAAAGCAACATCCTACAATCATACCTCTCAAGTTGCAGAGCACAATCAGGGTTGCCAGGTCTCGGCAAAATGTACAACTCAAACACCACATATAAAGTTTGGGCATTGGAAACTGTCAAAGTCAGAGGCAAAGGCAGGAATTGACAAAGGGAAATATAAAAAAATATAAATATTCAGAAATATAAAACACATGAAATGTAACAACACAGGAATCAGAACACAGGGGAACCAAAGACTTTTTTTGAGACTTCGCAAATACAAAAAGATACAAGAATCTAGTCAGAGGTGAACTGAACACATACCAGTCAAACAGACCAATCACAGGACAGGGGAGGAGACAAGACACAAATCAAAAGAGAACGCACAAAACATGACAGGAAGTGCGTTTTGTGACAAAAAGCTAACCCAATTTGGTGACCCAGGTGACCCTGACCACAAGTAACATCCAAGGGCTTGCGGTCCCTTATCGCCAAAAGGTAATCCTTCGTTCATGCTCACCTGGTGGCCTGGAGGCCACTTATGGCAAGAATCGACCCTGACCCCCAGATGACTTGCGCTGATGGGGTGGAGATGACAAAGGTTGTGATATCTTATCATTCCAATAGACCACTGGATGTCAAACTGCACCTTATTAAAGGTAAAATGATATTTACAGAGATCAGTTCATCTTGAATCTGGAGATCCCTGGTCATGGTGAACCATAAAGCCTTGGTATGTTGGTATGCTCCGATCCTGCACAAGCCACAAAATGATCTCAGTCTCAGTCTCAGTCTCAGTAGGTGTGTAACTTGATTTGATCAGCAGTTCTGCAGTTTAGTTGATGCAGTCTCGTCTCGTCTTTGCGTAATGGCTGTCAGATGGGCAGCTCAGTCATTTCTCCTCCACACACCGCATGCTCATTTAGACTCGTGCAAAAATGAGTCATTCTTCTTCAACATACTGAACGTCAGCCTGCTGAGGCCCTGTGTGTTCCAAAAAGGAAAGAGTAGGAGAGACAGGAAGAGAGGAAGACAAAATTTGCTGCAGCATTTTATTTTTTTGTGTAATCGCTATGCATTAGTCTCATCCCAGTGATCCGGGATCATCCGAGCTGCTTTTGGGACTGCAGGACGTCGAGAACAAACCCGCTGACTGCTCCACTCGTCTCCTTTCACTTTTGACGTTTGTCTTTTTTCCCGTTCCGCTGAGACAGGAATGTAGGGCAGCTCTCTCACCTGTCGGTGCTCATGGCTCGAATAAAGTCTCAGCTGAAAAAACACAGAGACAGACGAGCTTTCAACCACGTAGACAGTTAAAGACAAGCTGAAATCAAAACTGTACAAGCTCGTGTCTCTGGTTAAATTGTCCTCGTCACTAATTTCCCACTAACTCTTTTCCCGCTTCTAAATACCCCTGATATTTGTCATGTTTTCCCTCCCCCTCCCTCCCCCTCCCCCACACCGCTAGTGCTTACATAAGCACTAGCAAGCAACAAGGCACTTGTGTTGCTTATGTAGCTTCTCTCTTGCTACTGCGCAAGCTAGCTAGCCGACATACAAATTAAATAACGCACTAATCAGTTGAAAATGGTTTGCATGTTACGCTACATGCTAGGCTTCAGAGTAGTTTCACTCTCAGATTAGATCAACAAAGCTAGCTAACTATACTAGCTACATACACTCACCAGAGATTCTAACGATCTCTGCTACGTCCTTACAAGCTTTTATTTACTTCGTAACATCTCTAGTGAGAGGTCGTAGATGACGGGATAAGATGTAACAGGTCGTTTTTCCATTTTTGTGCGTCAAATAGTAAATGGGAACTAATTACAGGTAGGAACTAAAGTTGTGAGTGGGGAACTGAAGAAACGTCGGACCACAGGATTGGGTACCATAGGACTGGGTTTAGGAATGAGACCTATGCTTTGACATTTTAGCTAATTTCATAGAATTAAAAAAAAAAATCAGCCAAAGGTTATCATATTGTTCATTATTTTCCTATAGCATCATGACACAGAGGTTGTTAATCATTGGAACAGATTTTTTTCTAGCAGCACATAAAAAGCGCTAAAAATAAAATGGTGCGACAAGAGACATGTAACATTTTACATCTGGAGGAATTCAACAAGCTCTGTGTGTGTGTGTGTGTGTGTGTGTGTTCATTTCATCTTTAAACTAGCCCAACTAGCCAAAAGCCCATGTGCTATTTCCTGACCAGAATACATTATGAACCTGTGTGTCTGTGTGTGTGTGTGTGTGTGTGTGTGTGTGTGTGTGTGTGTCCACTCAGCATTAACAGGGGGCTTTCTGATGGGGGTCAAGTGTCAAATCTGCGGACACACACCGGCTGCGTTCATCTACCGAGAACAAAGACAGGTCTGATGGGATCCATCAGCACTGATGCGTGTCCCAAGGACATTTGACAGCATGGAAACACACACACACACACACACACACACACACACACACTCTCTCTCTCTCTCTCTCTCGTTCACTCTTTACTTTCCAATAAATCCATCTCTGTTCTGAAGAAGAACCATTAGCCAGGTCGAGTCAAATAATCTGACTCTCGATATACTGAAAACACTGTCACAGTGAGTGCTAATGAGGGAGGTGAAGGTGTGTGTGTGTGTGTGTGTGTGTACGCGTGTGTGTCTCAACAGATCAAATCTGAGCTATTTCCTGGGCTTCATTTTTCTTTTCCTTTTTTTTCCCTCCCACATTTTATTCTCTTCCGTTCTGCGCTTGTCGGATGGAGCTGTCAGAGGAGCAACAGCTGACACTCCGCTTCAAAAATAGCTTCGAAAAAAGCAACAAGCCTAGACACACACACACACACACACATACAGGATATGTCCATCTGAGATACAGATCGAGCTGCAAATGATTTACACTCAGCTCCAGAATTATTGGCACCTTTCATTACAATACGCAAAAATGAATAACACGCAATGCAATGTTTTAAGCTTAAACATACAGTATGGTGATGCTGTAAAGGCAATTTTTTAAATGTTTTCTGCAAAACACTGCTTTCAAAAATTATTAGCACCCCCCCAGTGATGCCTTCCATGCAGAGAATAACAGCACTGAGTCTCTTCCTGTATGGTGTAACAAGGTTGGAGATATGTAGAGAGGATCTCAGTCCAGTCCTCCATGCAGAATATTTTAAGCTGCTTTATATTTTTAGGTTTGTTCACGTGGACGTCGTCTTCAGTGAATCCTGCATTTCGTATATTGCTCTCAGGGCTTTAATTTACTCAACAACATTAACATTTAACACTTGCTATGTAGCATGTAGGATGTAGCATTTAACAATTAATTTTGAAACCTTTATGCATTTTCATATCTATTACCTGACTTTTTGTGTTGAAACATCTGTTTCTTTTTTCTTTTTTTTCAATTTTCAGCAAATTTCCATCATATGAAAGCTAACACACGCTTCCTCCGAGACACGTGAAACTATCCGAGCTGCTGCTGCGTAACACACTCCGAGGACAGCGCTATCCGCCCTCTTCTGCATACATGACCTCACAGACGGCTACGATCACCCAATGTCACGGTGATTGACAGGGAAAAGAGATCATGCCCCTCCCATCTAGTGAACTCTTTGCTCCTGGCTATGGATGGGCTGTTGCATCATCAGGATTCGAACTCAAAGCTCTTCTGACCATAAAGAACGCTTTTCTGTTGCGCTGTGGTATAACGAGGACGTATAAACACAACCAAAGACGTCCAGTATTGTTTTAGCAAGAACATTTCCCTAAATGATACGTGTACCTGCACATGTAGACATCAGAGGCCAAGCTTCAAAGATGATTATTTCATTTGTCAGGGTTTGGAGAT
Source organism: Pangasianodon hypophthalmus (assembly GCF_027358585.1). Taxonomy (NCBI): domain Eukaryota; kingdom Metazoa; phylum Chordata; class Actinopteri; order Siluriformes; family Pangasiidae; genus Pangasianodon; species Pangasianodon hypophthalmus. The sequence continues at coordinate 6,161,983 of NC_069713.1, forward strand.
GATATTGTTAATTAACAGCCCAAGATAACAAACACATTTTGAGAGCTGACTGAAAGTGCAAAGGTTCACATGTTTAATTGCAGTGTGAGAAGTGAAACAAAAAGTGTCTTTGTGACTACAGAGTGCAAAGAAATGACAATGTAACAATCTATCTATCTATCTATCTATCTATCAGGCTGCTTTTCTTCAAATTCATATTTAATAATCTACAGTCTACTACCAATACAATTGCATATAAATGAACCAGAGTTTTAAATGTGATTCTGTTTCTAATCCTTTCTTTCAGTGCTCTAGAGCCATAGTTCTCAAAGGAAGCTCTCTAAAACAATGGCAGAGACTTTTATTTTATTTTATTTTATTTTATTTCACTGGTGGAAATCACAAGCCACCATTATTAAAGTTGTATTATTATTATTTATTATTCTTTAGTTCTTAGAGTTATTACCCTGTTTGACTTCTCACTTGAGCTGAATAGGCTGAATCCAAAGGTTATAAATAGAGTCAAGTTTATTTTTAATTTTTTAAATTCTAATTTTAATTAAAAAAAAGAATTTTCTGGGTGGAAAGTTCAGGAATAAAATCTCTATGACTCCGATAAATAAGCAAAATATTAATGAACATCATAGTAAAAGTTATATAAAATACTCCATAGAGTTTTTAGGGTTTTTTTTTGTTTATTTGTTTGTTTTAATTTCAAAGTGTGCTTGGTTGCGGCAGGTTTTAGACCCCTGATCACACCCGGAAATTTGTAACAGTTTATATTAAAGTTATGAAGTTATGTTAAGGTTATGATTAGGTTATGATTAGAGGTGAGGTTTCCATTTGTGCCTTTTTTTTCTTATGAGTTTATTCTTATAAATTTGAAAGAATCACATTGGCCTTGTTCTTTAAAATTCAAACTATGTGAGATCTGACCAGAGCTGGCAAAAGTACTAAACCGATTAACTCACGTAAAAAGCAGAGTTACTAAATAAAACCTGGTAAAAGTTAAAGTGCAGCTTCGCTCAGATGCTTCACTCAAAAATTAAAGCTGAAAAACAAAAACTCTTAAATTTACCAAAAGTCTGAAAATGAAAGTAGAAGAAAGAACCACAAAAGAAAAAGACACCATCCTCAAATCACTCATCTGCTTTTAGTTACTGATGATAAATTCATTAGTGCTTCTTTCATCAAGGAACGTGAGAAAACATTAAGTTAGCCTTAGCTAGCTAGCTGAATGCTAATGGAAAGTGTAGGTATCAGTAGATGTAGATGACACTGATGGGTATTAGCGCTCATTCTCACTGTCACATCTGGTAAAGTTTAGAATATACACCTATAACTCTGATTTTAAAAAGTTACTATTTAACAGATAAAAGCCGATGTTCTGTTGCTTTGCCTTCATTTCTAAATGCTGTAATCGTGGTGTATCGTGATCACTGCCCCATTTAGAGTTATTATTGCACCTAGTGGGCAAAAATAGCAACTCAACAAGCGCTAAAAAAAATAGAGTCTCATTGGGGCAGGAATCACGCTGCCCCATGCTCAGAGTAGGGAGATTTAATGACGTTGCCAGATTGGGCCAGTTTATTAATACTCCATGGCTGCCAAGAATTTGTTTTATAGCAAAATAATTATAATTAAATCTAATAAATTGTCCAAAAAAAAAGTTTAAGTGAATGCAGTGATTTGGGGCTAGTTTCAGGTCTTTTTGGGATGGAAGTTTTGCTAAAATCTGGCTAATGATATGAACTGTTCTGGTGAGAAGAAACACACCTGCTGTATGGAACACAATCAAACAAAGGGACGTTTAAAACCGCTCATATCGAGCTGCTAGGCTGTCTGCTGGATGATCGTATGTGGTCGACTCTCAACTCATGATTACAGGGTTACTCTAAAAATTCACTAGATAGTAGAAAGTAGCATGAAAGCGTCTCGACTTCATTCTGTTTGGAGCGATGTTGTCATTAATGTCTTCCTGAGTCATCAAAATCTATGGTCATGAGCCGCTGCTGCAAATATATAACTATAGAGAAATGTAGTGCTGCTTATAAATGCAACAAGTAGAACGTTTTCTCTTTTGAAATGTAGGGAGTAAAAAACAAAAAGGAAAAACTCAGACTAGACCTAAGTCAGTAACAAATCATTTTATTACCTCCCACCTCTGTGATCAGGTTAGTTTCAGAAGATTTAGTTAATACTTTGCCATGCCGTTGTTCTGAAATTCTTACTTGCAAATGTAATTAGGTTTTCAACATTCATCCATGCCAAGCTAATTTCTACCCTGGGAGCATTCACAGCCACATCTTCTGTCTGTCATCTGCTGGTGGTTTATTTCACAGCGCTGCAAGATGGCAGAACACAAACAGCGGCACGATAAAGAGCTTAAAGTGAGCTAAAAACAGTACGAGCTCTCGCTTTGCTTAAGCGAGATGACAGATTAGTGATTCCCTCTGCGATTTCAGGCTAGTCGAGATGGTTCAGGGAGATGACCGACTGGGTTTGTTTTAATTTGACAGATTAAAGACCCCCTGTAACCTTCTCCACACACTCACACACACACACACACACACACACACATATATATACGCTGAGAGATACTGAGCAGCAGAGTAGAATATGGAGAGAAAACAGCTGAATGTTTATAAAATGCTTGGACCCCTATGACTCAAGTGAAAAGTAGTAGTATGTTAGTTAATAGTAGGAGTGCAACACAATGCCCAGGTTTTAGACTTGTATTTATTTATTTTTTTTTAATAATTACTCAATTATATTGCCAAGCATAGCTTAGGTTTATAAAAGCGCATGCAATATTATGCCTATTAAACAGTAAATTAAACAGTAAATACAATTTTAGTCCAGTACAAAGTTTAAATTCTGCTGGAGGCAGTTAGAGGTCAAGCTGTAACTTTAAGTTTTCTGACATCTTCAGGACGTCTTCTGACATCTATGACCTTGTTATAGCTGCTAAAACATTAAATGTAACCATAAAAGGATAAAAGCATGACATGTTCTTTAATGAATACAAAATTGGTCGTTATTGGCAAACCCCCAGCTGTGGTATAAAAGGAATAAAACACTTCAGGACTCACGTGAGAAACGTCAGCTCTTTCACGGCAAACTGGAATTAACGCTCTGCAGTTGTTTGCGTTCTGAAGGAGAATGATTCGAGCATTTTGTTTTTAGGAGACAGTGTTTAGACGTCTCCATCATGCAATCCTCTTAGGCTTTGCATCTTTCCAACCAATTGAGTCGTGTGAATTGTTCGGAATTGACCGTGTTGCTTTCAGTGCGTAGCGAGTGTGTTCATTTATATACATTGAATAATACAGAATGGATCTGAATCCAGAGAGAGAGAGAGAGAGAGAGAGAGAGAGAGAGAGAAAGAGATTAGCATTCTGCTTCATTTAACACACCTAATTCAACACATTTAGCTAATGACCAACATCTCCACAGGCTGGATTTGGGATGGAAGCTGACACTGTGGATGTGTTCACACCTGGCATTAACATGCGTCCTGGGTGATCGGATCACAAGTGGACAGTCGAGACACACCTGGAGTTATGAACACGTCTCCAGTGACCACTTGAGATCAGATTTTATACATCGGATTTTATTCAGCGCAATTTCCAAACAGTCTCTCAATGATTACGTATTTTCAGGCAAGAGCAGCGACGCAGTTGATTAGTTGGTCTTTCGTTGCTCTCAGGAACGGATCGAGACGCTTGTGCGTTCACACTACAAACACGATGTGGTCATATGCGTCCACACCTCGGAATGTGGCGCGAGTAACCGGATTATAACGCGTCTTGGAGACACATTGGACACCCAGGACACGTGTTAATTCCAGGTGTGAACAGGACCTGAAACTACTGTTTTAATACCATATTTGTACATTGAATCAATAAAAATTCTTGAATGGAGAAAAAAAAATCCCAATTCACCTGAATACTCTATGTAACAAAAATATTCAGCAAGAGCTAATTTTACAGTTTTCCCTTTACTGTAATTGTCATCATTCAGAAAAAAAAACATGTTTATGTACAAAATTTGCTTAAAAAAAAAATCCATATTTCATATGTGAAAAGAAATGAGTGTGAAAAAAAAAATCACGTGAAAATATCAAGATTCCAGCATCAGTACACAGCCAGTTGTTGATTTATTTATAAAGACATGTTTATAAAGACATGTTGCTCTCCTGCACCAATTTCACATATTTCTACAAACTAAAAAAGAAAAAAAAAAATCCAAGAATTGAGGCAAAAACTTCAACACTGTACATCACAGCGCTGCTGAAGTCTTCAATCCGATTGGTCAGAAAGTGTCAATTACATATTAATAATGATTACATTCATTTCCTTTAAAGACGTCTTCCTTTTCTTTTCCTTTCTACAAGGTTGATCATCAGCCTGTGTCGCTCCTGGGAAAAACCCGCAGCTCCATCTTTTGTCAAACACACACACACACACACACACACACACACACACCTGCAGAGGTCAAACTGTGAGAAAGAAATCAGGAGCAGGTGGTTTATTAAAAAAGAGAAAGGTGCATCACTCTATCCTGCTAAACTCACGTTAATCGTGAAACACACACACACACACACACACACACACACACACACGGAGCATCTGTAGAGACTGCGACAGCACTTCATTAAAGAGCATCATCACTTCATTTGCAGCGTGTGATCGAGGTTTCAGTGTCACTCTCGCGTGAAAATCTGCTCTGAACTCCGAGAGACGCCAAGTGCAACGCCACGACACCAACATGCAGGACTTCTGTTTGCTCTTCCATTTCCCTTTTCCTTTCCTCCTACCTTGTCTGGTCTCACACTGTCTGTCTAACACTCACACACACTCACACACACACACACACACACACACAGACACAGAGACAGACAGCGGGGGACGTGTGCACGCTAAACCTGGCTGCTGAGGGCAGATGTAGACTGGCAGCCGCTGTGGCTTTTCTGTCTTCTGATCTATTTATAGAGTCTCTCACTGATGAGGAGCCTTCAGTGTGTGTGTGTGTGTGTGTGTGTGTGTGTGTGTGTGTGTGTGTGTGTGTGTGGGTCTAAATCCCACATCTTAACCTATAACAGAGCCATTTCAAGGCTATACATGATAACAGTCTATGATACAGTACATATTACAAAATACAGAGATGATGATGATGATGATGAGGATGATTATTATTATTATTATTATTATTATTATTATTATTATTATTAGACATTGTGTGAAGGATATATACTGTATGATTTGAATTCGTTTAAACCCCATGCCGTTCTTACTTGTTTAAATACATTAATCACTGATCTTTTGCATCTTTTAACGTAATAATTATATTTTTT
>NC_069713.1:6169817-6192317 GCF_027358585.1 Pangasianodon hypophthalmus
TAGGCTTATGAGCACTACATGAATGTTCCTCCACCACTGGTTATATTTAATAACGGAAAACGAGGGGTGATTTTACAGCGTTCACTTCTCTTATCTCTTTATATGTCTAAAATTTCAGGTCATTGTCACGAGATGAAAGTGATCGGAAACAAGGGGGATCGTGGGTAACTGTGTTGGCTCTTTAAATGAAAGGAGGTTCCCATGGCGACAGATTAGCAATGAGCCCGAGATGTTGTGGCCCGTCTCGGATCTCCGCAATATTGAGGTTCAGAGAGAGGTGAGGGGGGAAAAGAGATTACTCGTGCATACACACACACACACACACACATACACACACACTCACACACTCTCTCTCTCTCTAGAAATTGTCCTTTGCAACCCCTTTCCTTTCCCATCTTTTCCTATTGTGTGTATGTGTGTGCGTGGGTGTGTGTGTGTGTGGGTGTGTGTGTGTGTTTACCCACAGCCTGCACCAGCTGATTGCGCGAGGTGGCAAACTGATGGTTGCTATAAATAGCAGCACCTAGATAAGCCTATTCTCCCTGAGCCGAGCCGAAGCCGACAGACGGATGGAGGAGGCCGAGCCGAGGCGTTTAACACACTCCGCTCTGCCGAGACTAATAACACGGCTAATGGGAACAACGGACACCGTCAACAAAAATCAACGCCTACATCCGCGTTTAACTCCGGCTTCGGCCTTGAGGACGGCTTTTTAATGAAATACTGGGGGAGTTTTTTTTTAATACCAAGTGCTTCCCTTAATGACATCATCGATAACAAATCCAACTTCCTGACTATGATCATATCCTCTTATACTACAGTGCTGCTGAATTCTCACGTCTGATTGGTCAGAAGGTGTTGATTAGTTCCTATAACAGCAGCTCTGACAGCTGTTCAAATCACAGATTTTTATATTAATGCACTCCTTCTAATTATTATCTAATTATTATCATTATCATCATAATCTAACGTTATTGTTTCCATAGTAACAGCGTACACAGGGACTTGTATGGCACGCGTGTAACTCCACATGATCTGTGAGTGGTGTTATTTAACAGAGGAAACACTGAAATGTTGATTTTTTTCTTAAGGGGATGTTTAGTTCATATTTTTGGAAGGAGTCTCCAGTATCAGGAAGTTTACACTTTGCGTTTTCTCGTAACGTGACAAGCGTTTTTTGTTGTTTTGTTTGTATGTGAGTAAGATTAAATTTTCTCTCTGACTGGATCAGATCATGAACCTTATAAAATGACACACAGCTACGACTTGAATTTAAAAATATCAACAAAGGAAATCAACAAATCTTCCATTTCACGCTGTGCTGTGATTCATTATGTATTACAACAAACCGGCGACTACACAATCCATTCTCATTATACTGAATTACACGCCCACTGAGAGGCCCGGGTCTCTGTCCTCCTTTTACACGGCAGTCAGGTGTGATGACACACTGACCAATCAGTTCCAGAAATTTAAAAAAAAGAAAAAAAGAAAGAAAAAGGCTCTGATCTGAGCACCTCGGTGATGTTTTCATCTCACCATGTTAGCTCTGAGTGAGGGAGAGGAGGAAGAAAAGAAGGAAAGACTCACGGCCTGAGCACATGCTGATGAAATTTCACTCTAATTAATGAGCAACAGGCTTATTTTGTCTCTTCCCACCATTCCAGCCTGTAAAGTGTGTGTGTGTGTGTGTGTGTGTGTGTGTATGAGAGAGAGAGAGAGAGAGAGAGAGATGTTTAGTATGAATACAGGTTAACAATTCATCTTAATTAAACATGTCACTCACATACACTTTACAGGCTGGAATGTGTGTGTGTGTGTGTGTGTGTGTGTGTGTGACATGTTTAGTATGAATACAGGTTAATAATTCATCTTAATTAAATATTAAATATAATTTTTTTTCTGTACCTGGTTATTTAGTGTCCTTGGTGATATTGTGTACCAATTATTATTATTATTATTATTATTATTATTATTATTATTTTCCTTATTTTTTCTACAATCTTTGATCTAAATGCAATGAGTTTAGTCTGCCTCTAAACATTTCTGATTTTTTTTTTTAAATCTGTCACCATACATAATACTATCCTGTAATATAATGTCACGTTTCATCCAATGACAAAATTTTAAATATCATCATTAAGTGCATCACAATACACATTTCCAAGATATTACAGTATTCCTGAGTGTTTTAGGACACAGATAAACTCACATCATTGCTCGATTTTGTACCAATATTTTTCTCTCAAATAATCTAAATGCTTTCCAACTTAAAATAGAATTGAAATCAATATCTTCATCCCTTTCTTCATTTCCTGTAGCATTTTTTATGCAATATTGCTTTAATAACCCTAAATATTCCAAGTATCTATTGTGATATAGAGAATAAAATGTATAACACGGCAATTCTTTTAACGTTTACTTCAACATTGAATTTTTAAATTGAAAAAAACTATACCTCATACTTTTGATCCATTTACAGTTACTTTTAATGTTGTCAATTGTTTCTCTTTCAGTGTTGATCAGACAGAAAACGCAGTGTGTTGCTGCAAAACAGCGAACTCCTCTATCCTTAAGACTTAAAGGACATAAAACCTAAGAGAAGACAGAGCGCTGACACTGGAGACTCCTTCCATAAATGTTAAATAAATCTTGAGTCTCCTCAAAAGGAAACATCACCATGACAACATACGTTTTTCTTTGTTATAAGAAAAATACGTCCATATTTTTTTCATCTTACATTCTAAGATTATGTGGTGCGTCCATCATATGAGTCCCTGTGTAAGTTGTTGCTATAGAAACGATAACGTATTAGAACGAGTGTATTACTATAAGCCTATAATGTGCAGCTGCACACTAGTATTCCTACTTCCTTATTTTAATAAATCAAACCTCTTAAACGGTAAAAACGCTCTGTAGTTCTCCTCCGTCACGGTGACTGATCATCCAGTTCACATCTGTAGCTCTGTATAGAGACCTCCATCTGTCAGGACTGAACTGATCCCTCACTAGTGACCTTCTCCGATTTCTCACGGAGATTCGAGCTCATTTCACTCAGGCGCCGCGCAAATATTTATCCGAAGCTGCCTGAAAGTCACCTGATTCTGCATTAGGAGACCACGGCTGCATAATAATGACTGAATCAGCTGGGTTAAACTCCCTGCTTAAACACACTTACCAGTTTGTAGCTCATTAAACCATTCAGGCTACACTATAGGAGACTCTCTATTAACGAGAAAAAAGGTGTAACATTCAAATATTCTGCTAATACCTTTTTTTTTTTTTTTTTTTTTGTATCTATGACACACAAGTGTTTATAAGCAATTATACAATAAGTCAGGAATAAAACACTGGGTCATGCTGTTATAGGAAAACAATCAACAACAGGGTGGTGAGATGAAATAGATTTAATGTTAAAACATACATTTTATCTGTTTAGTGATATTTAATGTTGTGAAACAGTCACAAACCAAGTTAGTTCCCGTTCTCACTTATGTTATAGCAGCTATACATATTCACATCCTCTCTTTTTGCTCAAAAGTTTGTCATATTCTCAAAAAAAAAACCCTGTCGAGATTTTGTTTAATTAATCAAGTTTATGGTTAATCAATACTTCATCAGTCTTTGTTTCTGTTTTAAATAATGTGAGTGTGAGCCACAAAACTTTCCATGAAGCTGAATAAGCCAAGCTATGCTTGAGTGTGTGTGTGTGTGTGTGTGTGTGTGTGTGTGTGTGGGGACAGAGGAAATGAACCAACTGTCTGCTGATTGTGCACAAGCTGTTCCCATCTGAAGGCCACAAAGTAAACAGCTGAAGCACCTTTTCTTCTTTCTTTTGTCCTCTGCACCAGACACACACATACTGAGATATATAAATATAACACTTTCATTAAAAATCTGAAGACAAGTGGAACCTCGATAATTCCAGTGAAGGTGATGAAGATTATGTGAGCTTTTTGACCTCATGTGATAAGAAGTAATTGCTTGTGTTGTACAAGGCCATTAGGGAACATGCCAGACTTTGTGGAGCCATCTTCCCTTTGTGCAGCTGATCAGTAAGATAAAATAAGATAGTGAGTCATGTATTGTACATAATATAGCCAAAAGTATGTGCACCCCTGATCATCACATCCTTTATGTGGTTCTTCTCCAAACTGTTCCCATAAAGTTTAAAGCACACAATTGTGTAGAATGTCTCTGTATGCTGTAGCTTTACAATTTCCCTTCACTGGAACTAAGAGGGTCAGACCTGTTCCAGCATGACAATGCCCCTGTGCACAAAGCGAGCTCCATGAAGACATGGTGTGTGAAGGTTGGAGTGGAAGAACTCGAGTGTCCTGCACAGAGCCCTGACCTCAACCCCACTGAACACCTTTGGGATGAACTGGAACACCGACTGCACCCCAGACCTCCTCGACATCCCAACATCAGCGCCTGATCTCACTAATGCTCTCAGCCACGCTCCAAAATCTAGTGGAAAGCCTTCGCAGAAGAGTGGAGCTTATTATAACAGCAAAGAGGGACTATCTCTGGAATGGGATGTTCAACAAGCACACATGGGTGTGATGGTCAGGGGTGTGCAAAGTTTTGGCCGTATAGTGTACTTTTGCTCCAAAAGGCCCAACCTTTAGAGTGCACCTTCACTGATGATAGATTCTGAATAAAGAAGGATTAAAGATTGTGAATTTATTTTTCTCTCATCTACATTTCTGCCATGACATTTTTGGTGTCCAACGTCTTCCTTCCACAGCAGAAGACACCAGATGGACCAGAGAAGTCTCGGGATCCAGCCCACCACAGAGACAGCGGGCCTTTGGTTAGGGTCGATGGGGGGATAGATACACTGCTCTGAACCAGAAGTGAGAGGAGAGAGGATTTCTTTCTCCTAAGAGTTTTAAGAGTAAGAGTTACACGTAAGAATACATATTCGCTGCTAAGTGCGAAGTGGAGTGTGTGGTAAATTAAGAGTCTAAGAGTTTGAATTAAAGTTACAGTTTTACTTCTGACTGTTACAAAGTGCTGACACTGGAGACTCCTTCCATAAACATACTCATTCAATAACCATGTCCTTACAGAAAACGTCAGCGTATCAATGATTACACTTATTTTTAACGTTTGTTTACGTGGCAAGTCTGCCGTATAAATCCCTGCGTGAACTGATACTAAGGAAAAGATGTATTATCTATAATTGTGTCTTAAAATGGTCTTGTTCTATTAACAAATGCTTGAAAGAAGCAAGATTATATGGCGATAGAACAAGAACTCACCTATGTTCAAGATATTTTACTTGCTCGAGCTGCATTTTTTGTAGTTATTTGCAGCTTTGCTAGCTTTTTTTTTTTAATTATTATTATTATTTAAGTAGCTTACCAATGAGGCAGATGATGAGAAGGTAATAAAGTGAAGCTGTAATCAGGGGCAGGCCACTATGCTGTTTCAGCAGCTTATCATCAGGATTTAAAGATTTGGGAAGATCAGACAGCCTTTAATTTAATTATCCTATATCTCTTTGTAAATGCTGATGAAGGTAGATAACTGTCTTGAGTCTACAACAGAACAGTAAAAGCACTTCTGGATGTTACTATGATTAGCGTAATTAAAAGCGAGGCAGCAACAGAGTTTAGTTGTTCACAGCGGGATTTAAAACTCTCCTGTAGAAAGAAAAAGGGAAAAAAAAAAAAACAACAGATGAGAGATTGCAGGTGTCATGTTTATTGAGACACTTTGGTTTCTTAAAGGCGCAAAAGACAGCTTTGTTTATTATATACTGTAAGCCAGACCCAACAAGGAAAAACAAGAAAGAAAGAAAGAAAGAAAGAAAGAAAAGTATTATTTCTGATGAGTATAAAGAACTGACAGATTTTTTTTTTCAGTTGAATATCAAAAAGGGGGAAATAATTATTTCTATAGAATATAAGAAAAAAAAAAAAAATAAAGAAACCTTTTTTTTAAGAATATAAAAAACGAAAAATTTGATGACTTTTTTTCCCCTGGAGGATGTTTTTTTCAAAAAAAAAAAAAAAAAAAAAAAAAGAAAGAAAAAAAGCAAAAGGGACAAAGTTATTATTTTTGCAGATGTACAAAAGGGAAAAAAAATTATTCTGAAATTATTTCTAAAGAATATACACTACACTTCCTCTTACTGTCTCTAGACCACATCCTCTTTAGAGACTTTAGAGATACTGTGTATGAAGAAGAAAAAGAGTGCTTGGCACCTTTGGAGTGATTTCAAATGTGTATTTCTTTGAGGCTTAAACTCAGTTTTTACACACATTTCTTTTCAAGATTTTAGCTTTTCATTTTTTTCTTATTATTCTGTGGAGTAAAGTAAACAAAAGCTAAACTATGTACGTGATGGATTGTGTTTATATCCGAGACCATTTCAGTGAGCATATAAAGTGTTAAATGTCATTATCTATCTTATTAAACAGCAAATTCAATGGACAGGGAGAGAGAGAAAGTTCCTGTACCCTGAAATGGTGCTGCGTTTTCACAATTCAGTAATCAGATCAATAAAACAACCTCTCAAGTGCACACACTGCATCATAACGAGATCATTTACACTGCAGCAAAAATGAAACGGGACTTTTCTACTTCCCTATAAACACTCGTGTAACGTTTCCCCGTTAATCTGCCTCTCAGAGACACTAGTGGGAGGCAGTATTTCCTTTCTCAGGGCGTATAAAAGCAGTCTGTTCACCAGCGGCCCCTGTGCAGGTCAGAGGTCGTCTTCGTCTCTGAGACGTATATCAGAGTCTCACATCAGCTCAGACTCGTGAGGTGCGAGAGCGATGGGGATGGTCTCAGCACACCGGCCCTGGAAATAAAAACTGAAAGCCCACGGTAATGTCAGTAACATCACTACTGCTGTATCACAACACTCGTGCTGATAATTGGATAAAGTGCAGTAAAAAAAGAACATTTCTTTTCTAGACTAACTAAGGACTACAGAAGCTAAAAAAAAAAAAAATGGATTTGTTGTTGTTGTTTAAGGTTTTCAAGGAGGTAAGGAGCACGTTATTCAAAGAAGTAAGCAAAAGGCCAAGGGAAACGCAACGTGATGCTACCACCACCATGCTTCATTGCGAGGATGGTGTTCTTAAGGGTTATCCACAGTGTCGGGATTCTGCCAAATGTATCCCTTTGTGCCAAAACCTCAAAAAAAAAACAAAAAAAAAAAAAAAAAAAAAGACGAGACGAGAGAAGCTTTATCTTTGGATAAACTCCATAAGGAATTTCGTACAGCTCTCCATTCTTAAATAAATCCCAGCTTTGCGGAGTGCCTGGGCTACGAGCTGCGAACCATTCAGCTCCAGCTCCTTCAGACTTACCCTTGGCCTCTTGGTTGTTTCTCTGACTAATCCCCTCTTTACCCACTCACTGACCGTTAGAGGACGGGCTCCTGTAAGCAGAATCGTGGTTGTGCCATATTCTATCCATTTTTAATGATGGATTTATTGGCACTCAGTGAGATATTTGGGAATTTTTTTAAATAAACCCTGATTGATACTTTTCCAAAAACCTGGAATTGTTTTCAGAGACAATGCTACAATGGGTAATGAACAACGCTATACCATCTCCCTAATTTTGAATCAAGTTTTGAAGCGTCACGCTCTTCAAAATGAAGAGAACTTACCCGTTTGCGTAAGAGTAAGTGGTGAAGGAAATCTTTAAAACCAAATAATTAAGGATGCCAACTGTAGGCTAAGCATAAAGTAATGTAACGCTAGGCCAGCATCATTCTGGCAAGCAAGTAAGCTAGCTAGGAGTTAGCGCTCAGTTTGGAGCACGTGATGTTAATTATTTAGCTAGCTTTCTTGGTAGAATTCACCATTTTGCTCAAATTGACTCAAAAGCTAAAGTATATACAGAGTATAAAAGTCACCACTTTAACAACAAGGTGTTTTGTTGTAGTCTTACTGATGAACGATGGAATATTTCCTGATGATCAGATTGTGTTTGAACGATCTAGTTGAACAAACGAGTGACTCACGTGAACTGAGACATGCTGGATCGCGGCCGGATGTTGAACTCCGCCACTGGAACGCCTCGGGATGCCACCTGGGGGGCAAACATGGCCGCTGGGAAGACGACGGACGCGGTGCCAACCTGAGATTACAGCCATAACAGAAATCGAGTGTGGGAGAGGGACATAATGGTGTAAATATAATATTTATATTTAATACATTTAAGTCAGTTTCTGCAAGCTTTTAAAATGAGGTAATTTATTTTTTTAAAGTGTTATTTCTCTGATACATCTATTGAAACGTTGTCTATATTTTGTTGGTTTGATTTTACCTGGTTTTGGCTTTTAAGTTTTTGGAAAAGAAAAAGCAAGCATTCCAGAAGAGTCTCCACACTGAGGGAAAAGCATGACGTTTTTTGCCAATACATTAATTTGGATGGGATATGCAGTCAGCTTCATAATTATTGGCACCATCTTTGTGGTGAATTAGCTTAGCAAAGGGAGGCTACACAAAAAACTAAACGCAGGGCTGCTCACAACTGTGGCACCTTTTCTTTCTTTGAATAAATCTACTTCACTTAAAGGTTAGATTTATCTCACTTTCAGTGTGTACTTAAGCCAACTGACCACAAAAGCATTTTATCCACAACCTTTTTATCCATCTTTACCAAGGGTGCCAATAATTCTGGATTTCTGGATCTGACCATAGATTTTTTTTTTTTTTTTTTTTACACACAAAAAAGAATGGTGCAATTTTTCAGTACTGTGCAGTCTGTTTAAAAAGAAAAACTGATATGATGGATTTGGGTGTGACTAAATTCCCTGAGCCACATCGTTATTAATTACGTTAAACTAATCCCGTCCGAGTAGGGCTTCAGGTTCATTCGGAGAAATCGGGCTCAATCCCGTTACACCGCTGAAACGTAATTTCATTTCACTTGTCGGAATTTGAGCAGCGGGTTTATTACCCTCAGACCTCTCACTGTTATTAATTAGCGCTCTCGGACACGCCGGGTTTAAAGCGCGGCGCGAGGCGGAGTGATCTCACCAGCAGGCAGAGGTCACAGGCGTCCAGCTCTTTCTCCACCTTGGTGAGGACGTGCGAGTCCAGCGTCTCCCCGAACCAGATCACATCAGGCCTCAGGAGACCGTCACAGCCTCTCTCATCACACCTGCAGCACCGAGCAGCACCTCGTAAACACAACACCACCTGCTTCCTCCGCATTAGCACCTTTTAGCCGTGAAACGCTTCACAAAGTTCACCCCTCACCTTTCAAATGAGAAATCTTATTCCTGATAAACATGGAGTAAAATGTTCCGGTGATCCTTACAGCTGATTGTTTACCAAAAAAAAAACACATCGCATTATTATCACCTTTGCTCGCAATGGAAATGGTTTTCACCTCGTCTTTGTCGACGCTGCTGAGACCAGGAATTGTTGGAGAACTCGACGATGAAGAATTCCAAGTTGAATAAAAGATACGAATTATTTCTTGAATTTACGGTAACATTAACAACTAAAGTTAGCACCGATAATGAGTAGCTATTAGTAGCTAGATATGGCGTTTGTATCATTTCATACGCATTTACTACATATCAGGTTCATTAGTCGTTTTACGAAATGATAACATTTTGGACAGCTGAAAGAGTTAGTAACGTTTATCGCTAATAGCATCCTTTTTTCTAACGTTAGCTAGCTGTATTTCCAGTAAACAGTATGATGATGAGAATGATGAGCGTTTAGTGAGATGCTAATGGATCCACACAAACTCTGCAGTCTGCCTGATTAGCTTCGTTCACATATCGAAACGTTTCCACGCACTGTCCTTGCTCTTTATGTGCTTTACTCTAAACTCTACATGCACTGATAGTTACAGCCTCTTGCTTTGACACTTCTCATAAACAGCGTTCATCTCAGACGTTGTTGTTATTGTTGTAGTGGAAGTAAAGTTTTCCTGCGAAGGCTACTTCCTGCAGAAGTGTGACAAGGGCTCATAAGTGTGTTGTTCCCTGGCAGTTTAGGAACATGTGTATCATCATGCTGCCATCTAGTGGAGCTCTGGTGTATTACCACACTGTGTTTTAGTGCATGACCACAGGGCTGCATGTGACTGATTTAAAACAGTATTTTAATCAAAACCTTTCAAAACTGACTATGATCTGGGTTACACTAATGCTGCTTTAATCACATTACATCACTCCTGTCCTTAAACCCACCGGCTCCTTGTGTCTTTTACAATTCACTGCACAAAATTATGAATTAGCAAATTGAAATATGAAATAGGCAATTGTATGTAATATTTTTCAGTGTGACATTATTTTAAATATTTACACTCCTGGGCAAAAACAAATGGGCCAAGCCCCAAAATGGCCAAATATTAAGCTTTAAATGGTCTTAACAACAAATCATTATTATTGTTCTACTGGCAAATATGTTTGCTTCATTCTTGCAATTGTCAAAATTATCAGAATATTTCGATATTTCTTTTAGAATTAAGTTCAAAATAAGAAATATTGGATAAGCGTGCATTTATACTGAAGATTTTCTGCACTTTCTAAGAGATCACTTCTACAGTTTGTTACATACAGGACCCTTCTGTTCCATCACAAAAATCCTCATCAAAGGTTAAAAAGTATTTGAAAGAATTTATATGACATTGATTTAACACTCAAATTAATTTCACATTGCATTAGGTTGGACTTTAGTGAGTTCTGATTTAATTTCTATACACAGTATACAAGTTGGTATACAATATATCAGCTCGAGAGAAGCAAAGATTTCTTATAATGGCTTTTTGATATTATTATTATCTCTTACATATATTTAAGACTAATACTTGCATATATTATATATTTTTATACCTATTAGAGTTTTTCCATTATAACATACTGTAATGTGCCATTCATACTGTTATCTACTCTATAGCTACTGCACATATTCACTTTGTTAATTTACACATTGCTACTATTTGCACTTCTGGTAGAACCTAAACTGCATTCATTTGCATTCGTTTATTAATTTTCCTGAATGATTTTTTATTTATTAAGCTCTCCATTTTTAATTCTTAATGTAACATGGTTTAAAAAATGATTAATAAATAATTAAAACAATAACAGCAACAACAATACCTATTATTATTATTATTATTATTATTCATTTTTCATTATTATTTTGCTTGTTTGTTTGTTTATTACCATATTAACTGTCATAGGAAGCTTGTTTCGTACCTTGGTAAATTTTCCACAGGAATATCGGCATCGGTGCAGTTTGGCTCCGGATCACTGTAACAGGAATTAAACACATCGAGTTCACTCTCAGAACTTAACTACATCTGAAGCAGGGGTGTCCAAAGTCCCGCCCGAGGGCAATCTGCGGCCCGTGAGTGGATGTTAGCTGGCCCGCGACTCCTCTGTTAGAATGTACAGTATGATCGGTGACCCTGAAGCCAACACGCTGCAATTCTTCCTTTCGCCTGACGGGGGCAGCAGACTGTGTTATCACAGCTAGCTAAACTGCAAGAGCCTATAAATTATTTCCTGAATGATATTTAGTCATGGCTACACTCAGTGAAAAGGAGCTTTTTCAAAAGAGCTGGAAAGAAGACTACTTTTTCATCAAAAAAAAACGCATGTGCCTTGATGCGCATGTCAAGAAACTGTCGCTGTAATTAAGGAATTTAATATCATGAGATATTACGAAACAAATCATGGGCTTTGAAGAAAATATTCAGAGGATGAGAAACGCAGATGGAAGCGATCCTTGCAGAAGCAGCGTTTTATCAGAGCAAATGTGGCGCAGAACATTATCAGAGCTAAGAAGTGGAGATGATTCCAGCCACTAAGCATGGAAAACCTTTCCTGAAATCTTTAACTAAAGCGCCATTTTTCCCCAAAAAGAAGCACGAGTGTATGAATATCGTATTTCTCCCAGCTTCAGCTGTCAGGTGATACCCTGCTGCAGTTATTCCACTAAAATTAAATCTGCTAAATTCACTCTATTTTGATGTGGTCTAATCGGAAAAGAAAGGTTTGGACACCCCTGATCTAAACTACAGAGGTGAGTGCAATAAGGGTGAGTGCAGGAGGGATGAGTGGGGCTCTTTATTTTTACCCTTTACCCTCCAGAGCAGCACAGATAGGGCTGTGATGATTCACGTCCACGTCTCCGCAGCTCAGACACCGCGTCCTGAAAACACTTCCTGTGAACACACACAATTAATCAACACCTTCTGATCAAACGTATTGGAGAACACGGGAGCGCTGGCGCTTCCTCAGTCTGGTTAAACGTAAACGCAGCATGTGTCGAGTGAGCATCGCATCCCTCGCATTAGCGTCATGTGTCAGCGTTTATTTATTATCCCAGCAGCACTGGCGCTCACCGTGGACCTCGAGGATGTGTTTGCTGCCGGCTTGGCGGTGCAGCTCGTCCGTGTTCTGCGTGATGACCACCACGGAGCGGCCCTGCCGTCTGAGACGGGCCTCGCACTCGGCGATGGCCACGTGAGCAGCGCTGGGTTTAGCCTTCAGCGCTAACTCCCTCCAGTAATGATAAAACTCCCATACGCGAGACGAGTTACGGGAAAACGCCTGCGGGGTTGCCAGATCCTGCAAAACAAAGTGTAGAGCAGTGAGAGGAAGGAACTAGTGAAGAGATGGGTGAAAGTGTAATAATAATAATAATAATAACAATAATAATAATAATAACAACAACAACGGAGCTCAGGCCTACCAACAATAAATATTTTAATTTCAAAAAATGTTAAAATTTCACTTTTAGGCAACAGATTTGCGTTTTGACTCTCTAACACTAAGCAAATTAACACAATTTTCTGCATTAACTAACATTAAAATCATTGCACATTAATAAACCATAGTAATTTATGCTTATATTAATTCAAAATTTTCTTTTAATGAAGCTATTAAGCCAAATATTGGGTGCCAATATTTACAGCCACTGACCTGATTATCAGTAATATGCCGTAATTTAAATTTTCTTTCTGTAGAGTTAGACGTGGATGTCATTTTTCAGTTTTGGTTTGAATAAACATATTTAACATTTTTAATTTCCTTTTTTTTTAACATTATGATGCGTTTAAATTCTTAATTCTGATTGGTTGATTAATTTTCTATCACAGCAGCTCTGACGGCAGTGCAGCTACAAATCACAGGTTTATATTAACGCTATCGTTGCTATAGTAACAGCTTGCACAGTATGGCGGACGCTCCACGTAATCTAAGGTTAATAATGGACTAAATTAAAACCTCATGTAATCGCTGATATGGTGACGTTTTCTGGAAGGAGATGTTTTATGGAAGGAGTTTTATGGAAGGAGTCTCCAGTGTCAGAGACAAGCTGCATTTTTCTTCCTCATCAACTTTATGAGAGAGAAAAGAGAGGCTGATGAAGTTTATAGCTGCTATAACGTAAGTGAGAACAGGAACTCTCTCGTCTCACGTGTGTTCCACAACGTTAAAAGTAACTCTAAATGGATAATAAGTATGATTTGTCATTATGGTGCATGTACACTCACCTGTGTCTTCCACTTCCTCCAGTGTCCGCTGGCGGCTCTGAAGGTGGGCAGCCCGCTCTCGGCGCTCACGCCGGCTCCGGTGATGATGGCGATGTGCTTGGCCTTGGAGAAAACCTCACGAAACTCTGCTAAATCTGTAACATTCAGTCCGATAACGTCAGGGGTCAAATGGGTCAAAGGGGTCAAAGGGGTCAAAGGTGAGCATAAAACATACCGAACACCTTCGATAAACGTATATAAATCACCATGCAGTGGATCCTTTCTTCATTTCTAGTGTACAAGACATGTGTGTTATACTCTAGGTAGAGCGCATAAGTCGTGAATAAGAAGTCGTTTGGGATTTGACCCGACTGTTTGTGGGTGGAGCTTAAACACACACACACACACACACACACACACACACAATTCCTGCATTTAGACATTATTTATTCATTCCAAAAATGATGTATCACATTTCATTGTCATTACACTGAACAATGTTATCACACATTATATTACATTTTGTCTATATAAAGCTAGAATGCAGAATATCTAGCTTTGGCTCCGCCCACAGGCTGTCAGCCTTACACCAGACAGCCTGTGGGCGGAGCCAAAGCTAGATATTCTGCATTTGACTAAAACTCGTAACTCAGAAATTCAGACCTCTGACGAGGAAACGGAATTCCTACTCGTAAATACGAGACGGTCTCCTCGACCCAGAGTTCAGCAAGTGACGTCAGATCAAAATGGCTGCTCAGAGCATGATCAGAAATTTTTAAAATAGTGCATTAAAATATCAACTGTAATCACGGGTTATAAGCGTTAATAATTTTAATTCCATCTAAATACTGTACATGTATTGTGTTGCCTCTCTCTCACTCCGTGTGTCTGTGTGTGTGTGTGTGTGTGTGTGTGTGTGTGTGTGTGTGTGAGAGAGAGCCTTCACTGCTGATACATTATAAAGCATACTGTAGAAGCTGTAGTACAGTGTACTGTTTTACTTTTTAAATGTGTTAAATATGGGGTTAAATATGGGGAGATATTCGCTGACTGTATTTACATGTTAAATCTATAACTCTGACTCTACAGTTCATTGTTCTGAGGAGGAAAATATACATGTTATTATATATGTTGAACATGGAGGCATCCATTTTGTAGCTGGAACACACTCGGGTTGAAAAAATGACGTAATTCAGTGTTTCACTTAATTTCAGGCTTCTGTTTACACTTTTCCATCCCAGCAATTAGCTCCGCCCCCTTCCAGACCAGACCTGCTCGACTTTTCAATACTGATGGTGTGTGTAGCGCTTCAGCAGACGGGCTCATAGTTCTCACTGCACTTGCTATTCGCCTCTCAGACAGCAGGAGGCGATAAACTTTACTTACAGCTGCTTTAAGCAGAAACGTCTCTACACTCCTCTCTATACACGCTACAGAATTATCATCATTTAGTGAATCTCAGCAGCACTGTGAAGCGTGCGTGGATATTTTTTTCCACGTGACTCAGAGCTGATAGTGTATCCGTAGTGTGAGATCGGTACCTGACTTTGGCTGGGGTTCGACGCTCAGAGCCCTCAGGACTGTGATCCGATTCCCATAATCCATCTGAGGGAGCAGGAGCCTCCGCGCCAGCTGCCGGATCAGCATTTCGGAGTCGTTCTGCCGGATACGACTGGTGTGATGAAGAACAGAGTAGTGTGATGAAGAACAGAGCGGTGTGATGAAGAACAGAGTGGAGTGATGAAGAACAGAGTGGAGTGATGAACAGAGTGGAGTGATGAAGAACAGAGTGGCGTGATGAAGAACAGAGTGGTGTGGTGAAGAACAGAGTGGTGTGGTGAAGAACAGAGTGGTGGTGATGAAGAACAGAGTGGTGGTGATGAAGAACAGAGTGGTGGTGATGAAGAACAGAGTGGTGGTGATGAAGAACAGAGTGGAGTGATGAACAGAGTGGAGTGATGAAGAACAGAGTGGTGTGATGAAGAACAGAGTGGTGTGGTGAAGAACAGAGTGGAGTGATGAAGAACAGAGTGGAGTGATGAAGAACAGAGTGGTGTGATGAAGAACAGAGTGGAGTGATGAAGAACAGAGTGGAGTGATGAACAGAGTGGAGTGATGAAGAACAGAGTGGTGTGATGAAGAACAGAGTGGTGTGGTGAAGAACAGAGTGGTGTGATGAAGAACAGAGTGGTGGTGATGAAGAACAGAGTGGTGGTGATGAAGAACAGAGTGGAGTGATGAAGAACAGAGTGGAGTGATGAAGAACAGAGTGGAGTGATGAAGAACAGAGTGGTGTGATGAAGAACAGAGTGGCGTGATGAAGAACAGAGTGGCGTGATGAAGAACAGAGTGGTGTGATGAAGAACAGAGTGGCGTGATGAAGAACAGAGTGGAGTGATGAAGAACAGAGTGGTGTGATGAAGAACAGAGTGGAGTGATGAAGAACAGAGTGGAGTGATGAACAGAGTGGAGTGATGAAGAACAGAGTGGTGTGATGAAGAACAGAGTGGTGTGGTGAAGAACAGAGTGGTGTGATGAAGAACAGAGTGGTGGTGATGAAGAACAGAGTGGTGGTGATGAAGAACAGAGTGGAGTGATGAAGAACAGAGTGGAGTGATGAAGAACAGAGTGGCGTGATGAAGAACAGAGTGGCGTGATGAAGAACAGAGTGGCGTGATGAAGAACAGAGTGGAGTGATGAAGAACAGAGTGGATTGATGAAGAACAGAGTGGATTGATGAAGAACAGAGCAGTGTGATGAAGAACAGAGTGGTGTGATGAAGAACAGAGTGGAGTGATGAAGAACAGAGTGGTGTGATGAAGAACAGAGTGGCATGATGAAGAACAGATTGGAGTGATGAAGAACAGAGTGGATTGATGAAGAACAGAGTGGATTGATGAAGAACAGAGTGGAGTGATGAAGAACAGAGTGGTGTGATGAAGAACAGAGTGGAGTGATGAAGAACAGAGTGGATTGATGAAGAACAGAGCGGTGTGATGAAGAACAGAGTGGTGTGATGAAGAACAGAGTGGATTGATGAAGAACAGAGCGGTGTGATGAAGAACAGAGTGGTGTGATGAAGAACAGAGTGGAGTGATGAAGAACAGAGTGGTGTGATGAAGAACAGAGTGGCGTGATGAAGAACAGATTGGAGTGATGAAGGAGAGATACTGTTACAACTCAGAAGCTGATTAATTTCCTAAAACAGCATGCCCTGAAGTGTGTTATTCCTCTTATACCACAGCAATTCGCCAACAATTCTAATTTTATTTTTTTGCATTTATTAAAGAACATCATACTTTTTATCCGTTTAGAGTTACATACATGAAACAAGCTCGTTCTCGTTATCATTTATGTTAGAGCAGCTCTAAACCATCTTCTCACACAAAACTTCACAATATCCACGATTAAACATGCTTATTTATCTGTTTACTTGTCTATGACATTTTGGGAAACACTGGTTATTTTACCATAAAGATCTCTCTCTCACTAGAATACACACTTTGTGTATTTATGGCACACACTCCTGTGCACAAACGAGTACACTGAGCCAACGTGTAGATCTTTAAATCGTACAAATAAATCACCTTTTACACCTGATCGAGAGATTTATTTTGCTATAATTTTGATAAAAATTACTAAATACATTATGGTTCCATATTATTTAAGAGGTTCATTTAAATCTTGATCACATCTCATTTTTTTTATGATCTCCACCACTATAGATCATATTGCTACTGTAACATTAGGGCTGAATCCCAAATAGCTGCAAAGTGCACTACATAGGGCATGAGTGTGACTCTCCTGTCTTAGTGTTAGACCAGGGGAAAAGACTAATCTCTATATGGCTGTGGATGTCCAAACACATGAGCTTGTCATGTTTATACAGGGTGTGACCCAGGGCTTAATTCTGTCCCCTATGTAGTGCACTACATGTCCTGTAGGAAGCGGTTTGGGATGCAGCCTGGGTCTACGTGCATTTCTGCAGGTTACAGGCAGATTTTGTTTTGCACTGGGAATTTATGGAAAGGATTAAGGAAAGCATTTTAATTCCTGACTTCCATAGCAAACAAATAAGCAATAAATAAACAAATAAAAGCATAGAATAAAATAAAGTAGAATGCATGTAATGTACTGTGCTAAGATGATAAAAATATTTTAAAAAACACAGCACCAAAAACAGTATTTTTGGCATGCTTCTTAGATTTAAATTGCATTGTTTAGTAGATATGAAGAGATTAAATTAGTCAATAAAACAGTTTAAATGGATTCAGTGCAGCGCGAGCTCTAGTCAATCGACCAAAATGGCGTTTTTCTTCGTCTTCTTGTCTCTTTAGGGGAAAAAACAGTATTTTAAACACAAAAATACTCAGACTATGGTGCTGTCATGGAACAAAAATGCATTTTAAATAAATCCTCACCCACCTTGTGCAGTTAAAAGTTTGTAAACAGTTTGTAAATTCTCCTTTTGTTTTTTCTTCCACGAGTTTCAAAACAAACCCGGAAGCTCGTTACTGCCATCTGCTGGCGGGGGGCGGGGCTAGCGAACATGTACTGTTTACAATGCGTTGCTATTGGTCCAGTGTAAATTTATGCAAATATATGCAAATTAATTCAACATCTCACAGTTTAAACTCATCCATCAGCATGTTTTAAAGTTTCCTAAACTTGTTTTGCAGATTATACATTTTTTTCTTGACTTGGTTCCACAGAACATAAAGTACATAAAAAATTAACGCAAATGCTTAAAGTTCTACGACAACTCTAGAAACACATTAAAAAAAACAATAAAACAACAACAAATCTTTCAGTAAATAAGTTTAGTATTGTTTGGTGCGTTATAAAAATTGTTGTAAGTATAAATTCCTAGCTTAAAAGTAATACATGACTGTTTCTCATTATTAATTTTCATCACATTCATTTATAGTTACGTTTAATGTTGTGGATTGTCCGGAAAACAAGTTAGTTCCTGTTCTCACTTACGTTATAGCAGCTATAAACAGTCGTTCCCTCACCAGCCTTTCTTTCGTCTCTCTCTTGAAGTTAATAAGACAAAAAAAAAAGAAAACGCAGCTTGTCATGATATCGAGAAACCACAAAACGTAAACTCCTCTGTCCTGAAGATGTCTGAAAACTTAAAGTTACAGCTTTGTTGAAGCGCTGACACTGGAGACTCCTTCCATAAATGTCTCGTTACAGAAACTTTCACCATATCAGTGATTTTATGTTAGAATTCATACAACAGTTTGTCCACTAATCTGATTGGTCGAGCAGCGTTCTAACAGTGCTTATATTTCCTATAACCGCAGTGGGATGTTTCGCTGTGCATATCACGCCGCTCGTCTGTGTTCGCTACGTGAAATTCCACTTCCTGGTTCGAAGCCGTTACTACAGTAGTGTTAGCGACATCATCAGCGGACATGGCAAACAATAATTTTCAGGAACATTTTGACTTTTTATATGAAAGCTTGTCAGATGAAAATGAAAAGGAAGAAGGGACGCCAATTTCACCAGAAGCACCTTGAACAGGAATGTATAAATCAATGTAAGCTAGCTAGCCAGCTAGCTAATGAGTTATAAAGTGAGTGTGGCTTCTTCGGGATCTATTTCCACTAGCGGAAAAGCAAAAGTACACAGAACATTTGTCCATTTTGTATCCGAACTGTCATTTGTTCGATATTGTACTGAATATCGGCTATGATTTGGCCGTGGGTACGAGTCTGCAGTAGAAATCTCTGCGTATATCATTACTATAGAAACAATAATGTCTTAGAATGAGGGCAATAATATAAACCTGTGATTCGATTTAAAAATTCATACACATTAATCAGCATTGAACGGCACTGTGGTATAGAATATGTAAACTTTTAGTAGTAATGGCGAGAAGATTCATGAAGCCTTGAAACTTTCCAGGCAACGGTGATGAAAAAAGCTCGCTAGACGCCTCTACTATGCGAAACTGTTTTAAATGACAGCACTGTGTGTGTGTGCGTGTGTGTGTGTGTAAAATCTGGACCAGTAAAGGCCAATAAGAAACAAATGGCCATGTCAAATTAGCTACATTGTGTTGCTTTTATAGATCATTAGTGTAATCACGTCTGTACGACGTTTAAAATCTACAAAAAGAAGAGTTCTGCTGTTAATCATAAAGAAAAGGTTTTTAAGGTTTTATATAAAGGAGTACAAAATATATAAAGAGTTTTATATAAAGAGTAGTACACTGTTCAACATTACTTTTAATTATAAATGGATAAAACAAAACCCTCTGATGTTACATTTCATACTAAATAAAAAAACACAGAGTGTTTAATTCCTTGCTTAACTGTTTGCGTATTTAGAAATGACTCTGTTTTCCATCTCCATGGACCTGAGATCACATGACTTCTGACTCTTCATAACTTTTGCCCTTCTTTTAATAGATTTGGCTCTTTAGACTCCTCACTCAAAGACACTACAGCATTCACTGCCTCCCTTTTCCACGCTGATTTAATGCAGTTATCCGCCTCCTCGTGGCCCTCGACACCGCGTGCTAGACGCATTAACCTGTTGAGACATTTCCATTATCAGGCCGCTCTTTAAAGCGTGTTCGGCTCTCCAAAGCACTCTGCGTGTCCTGACCTGCTTGGACCAGTGATTACAGCCAATAACTCTCCTACAGCATCTACATTATTATAGTTCCACTCTAAAGTCAGGGAAAACTCGCTTAGAAGATGATACAGTCATTTTCTGTAGAGAATAATAAAAAAAATTGCAAAAGCTGTTCAGAAAATAGAACAGAAACACAGAAACCTTTAAGCTTAATCAACAAATCCTGATTTTATGAATATGCAAATTAGAAAGCGCTTCGTTTTCCAGCCCCCTCATCATAGTAAGTTATTTTATGGTATTTCAACTGTGTTACCATGGAAACTCGGGAGTACGTCATTTTTGATCTTTGTGCGTTCAAGCTACAAAGTGGGGAAAAATAAACGTGGCCTCCATATTCGTCTTTTATTAGCAACTGGCCAGGCAGCTAACATTAGCGATGAATGATGTATATTTTATTCTCAAAACAGTGAACTTTATGATCATTGTTATAGATTTAAAACATGAATATATCTGTATGTTGCTTGATCTAAACACTTGCACGCACAGTATAACCCATGTAAAGGTAAGAAGTGCTACTTCATTTACAGTGTTTACAGTGTGAGCGGCCATGTTGATCTGATGTCACTTCCTGAACTATCCTGACGTTCCGAGTATTCCAAATTTAGGGGCCATTTTCTTTGGTTTTTCCTAGTTGCAGGTTGGAAATTCTGAGTTGTTGAATGCACCATATATTAGTAGTTTGCATTTGCATACTGGAACATGATTGGCTGTTATATTTTATGATGTAATAACACTCACCTGTCATCTGTTATATACTGTATATAATTCGTTAACATTTTCAGCTTCCTGTTTCTTAAAAGGATAAAAGACAAATCATGGCAGGGACAATCATTTACATCCACTCAAATTAATTCCCTGAAAAGGACGTAACAATAACAAGCACAGTTTATAAAGTAAAGAAATTAAAGTAAGCCTGTGCTCATATGATCACTTAACGACTGTTGAAAATAGTGCATTTTTTTACTGTACCTTATAATATAATAACATAACCACATATTCCTAATATCTATATAAATCTACTTTATTAACATAATTGTAAAAAAAAAATAAATAAAAAATAAAAAAGTACAGTGCCTTCTGCCATTGTTCTACAGTTGGAAGAGCTGTTTTTGGGCTGTAATCAAGACCAGAGCATCTAAATTAAAAAATAGATCTAAAATCTAATTTTCCACGGTAACCCTTTCTCACAGTGCACTGGCATTACATTCCACTGGCACAACGTAAATCGACTTATCGAATATTTTCCATTGTATAAACAAATTAATTATTTTATTGCTGCAAGACAGTTATAAGATTAGTCAGGACACGGTTGGGTTCCTGTATGTAGAGTATCATGACTCTGTGTTTAGCTGCTGGTGAGCAGGGTGATAGGAAAGGGGAGGAGTGTGAGCCTCTCCATGATAATATTCGTACAAAGTATAAAACGAACAGCACAACTAAAGCTTTTTGATAGTAAAACACCGGATACAACAACCACAATAAAATTATAACATTTAAACAAAGTAGGCAAATACTTACGAAAAAAATTCTTAAAGCCCTGAGTGCCTACTTTCATATGAGCCATTAACCACTACTGTGGAGTGTGACATCACAGATAAATTCAGAAATAACACGTGATTCACGTCAGGTGTATTTTCCAATCAAATGTACTGCCAGATTTTATACCATGAGTGTGTTATGTTGACTGTGCTGAAATTTTCGGAGAGTCTTTTACGTAGTTAGTGTGAGGATGCCAGTGTTCATATCATGTGTCATCTTTGCTAGTTTTTTTTTTTTTAATAATTGAACTGCGTGATTAGACTTATAGATATATACACAGCTTCTTCCGAGAAGCAGTTCGAGGAGTCGCTTAAGGCCTCGGACCACCAGGGGGCGCCATGATTTTTAAAACAGATATGCAAAAAAGAACGTTACTATCATTTGATGAAAAGGTTTACGTATCAGGGAGTCATGATGTGCCTACTTGTGGGGTGAATAGAATCGAATAGAAAAGAACCTGCTATTTTATGAAATTTACGAAAGTTACGAAATTAGATAACTAACGTAACTAACGCCAGAAGCAGCAGCGATCATGAAGTATTCGTTTCTATCCAAAACAATGGTAAGAAATGAATGCTAATTAATTGGATTTCATTGGTTTGTCCGCTTTCTTGCTTCTGCTTGTTGATGTAATTAAAATAGAAAAAGTTAGTAACTAGCTAGCTAGTATCCAGAGTAAAAAATTTTTAGCTAACACATGTTATGTTGCTAAGCACTAAGAGAACTGCAGCCTGTTGATTTAAACATAATCACCAAACAGGTGATGAAAACGTCAATCACCTCCAGCTCCAGCTTTTTTTTTTTTCAGAATTAAAGCAACTCAAATGATAATAAACA
>NC_069713.1:6194817-6312317 GCF_027358585.1 Pangasianodon hypophthalmus
TCCGGACCCTCTTTAAAACGTGGTGTTGAAACGTGGAGTTGCATCACGTGTAAACGCCGTGCACGAGGAACGCGAGGAGCTGAAACGCTGACACGGTTTCCGCCTTCTGCTGGTGGACGTGGACTGACTTCCTAAGCAGGACTGATAGTGGGCACAGGGTGGGGCTTCAAACCAAGCTGCCCTGCGTTGGCAAGCACTCACAAGCTGCTGTAAAATACCACACTGTAAAAAAACCCACAATAATAATAATAATAATAATAATAAAGCTGTAAAAAATATGATTTATGCCCCCAAACAAATGTAGGAAGCAACTTGCTTTTTTGAGCAAATGTAATCCCCATGTGATAATAGTGAAGTTCAGACAGGCTTGACTTAGTTGACTTTGATGAGCAAATGTGTGTAAACGCGGTGGTGCAGTGTGTATGTGTTACTGCCTCACAGCTCTACGGTCCCGGGTTCGATCCTGAGCTGGAGTTACTGTCAGTGCATGTTCTCCCCATGTCCGTGTGCGGTTCAATGAAGTTCTTCGGTTGCCTCGTACCTCCCAAAAACATGCCAGGAGGTGGAATGGAATGGTGACTAAAACTGCCCCTTGGTGTATACATGTGTGTGTGCCTGGTGTGTTGTGATAGACTCGAGTCCTATCCCATCTCACACCCGGCGTTCCCGGGATAGACTCCGGATCTACCGCAGCCCTGACCAGGATAAAGCCATTACTGGAGATGACTGAGTGAGCAAACACCTCTGTGCCCTTTGTGTCATGTCCATGTCTGTGTATTTTACTTATGTGAGTAAATTTTAAATTATTTGCAGTTCAATCATTCGTCTAAAAACACCATGAACAATATCTCTGTAAGGAATAACACACGGCAGACCATGTGACTATGGGTGGTGTGATACATTACCAGCCCCGAGTGGATTATTTTCGTACAACAGCACGGTCTGGAGTGTGATATTCTGCTTACGCCACAGCGATTTTTTCAACGATTACGAGTGTTTAATTTATTAATGAATGAAACATTGCACATTTTAACAGTTTAGAGTTAGATTATGTTGTGGAACATCCGAGAGACGAGTTAGCTCCTGTTCTTACTTATGTTATAGCCGTGATAAGCAGTCATTCTTCATCAGCCTCTCTCTTTTCTCTCCCTCTCTCTCTCTCTCAAAAAACACAGAAAGCAAAAAGCGTAAAGACTTTCCCACGCTGGGAAACTTTGCAAAGCACCGTGACAGTTACAAAGTGCTGACACTCGAGACTCTTTCCATAAAAGTTATATAAATGAAAAAAGTTAAATAAATGAAAAAAAAAAAATCACCACATTAACGAGTATACATTTTACTTTGTTTAAAAAACAACACGTTTTTAAAAAATTCGTTTTTCATTATTATTATCGTATTTTATTAGTCTTAGATTATGTGTTGCGTCCGCTGTAGTACGGGTCCCTGTGTATGATCTGTTGCTATAGAAACAATAACATATTAGAACGAGCGTATTAATATTAATTGTTCATGTCACAGCCGGAACTACCTGTGCTGTTATACGAAAATGATACACGATGCCTTTCCCAAAAGTGTGTATGTTACTGTTAAAAACTGAGTAACAATGCAAATTTCATACAAACATGTCACATGAGAGCTCATTCATGTTGTGTAAAGTTTACAGTAAATATAATAAAGAATATCCATTTGTTATTTATGTAAATATTCCAGAAATGTGTCATAGATCACGGATCGGGGTGCACAAACTTTTAATAACTACGTACCCCTTTACTGTAAAAATATTTTAATATATTTTCATATATTAGGTTCATTATTTAAATGCATGCAATAATATTTCTACTACAATTTCTAAACTTTCCATCTGATTTTTTTATTAAAACTGACATTAGATATTAGAGATTATTCATAGGCTTTATAATGTTGCTAATGGAAGGTTGTGATTTCTCAGACCCACTCTGAGACTCATCCTCATAATTATTAAATCATAATGTCAAACTTGTATCATATCATTTGCTAATTTTGAATCTCCGTTACGCTATTCGTCCGTTCTTCACCAATGATTCCAGTAAGATTGTTTTATTATGTCGAGTTCCATATTTTAGTTTACAGGACACCCCGTGTTACATATTAATTTCTGAATTCTGTTACATAACACGAAGCCATGAATACAGTTCTCAATAATGAACTTTATCGCACTCGCTGTACGTTATTAATCAGCAGCCAGCAATTTTGTTAATTTTGCCAGCAATATTACAGCAGTCTGGGGGGGAAAAAACATACAAACAAGCTGAGAGGTTCCACTAATTACACATCAGTCCTTAAATGCGAATTCAGGGGTGGACACAGACTGTCTGAGGGGCAGGGGCAAAAAAATATGAAGGGCACTTCCTATTAGGCACTCTTTAGGGCACTTCATCTTGTTTCTTCACAAATACAGGAACCCTAGAGGGCACTTTGTCACATTTTCTCCACTGTAAGGACACCCTAAGGGCACTTTGTCATGATTTCTCTACTGGAAGGACAGCCTAGAGGGCACTTAATCACATTTTCTCCATTATAAGGACACCCTAGAGGGCATTTTATCACATTTTCTCCACTATAAGGACACCCTAGAGGGCACTTCGTCATGTTTTCTCTACTGGAAAAACAGCCTAGAGGGCACTTTATCACATTTTGTCCTTACAGTGGAGAAAATGTGTTAAAGTGCCCTCTAGGCTGTTTTTAAGGGCACTTTGTCATGTTTTCTCTACTGGAACGACAGCCTAGAGGGCACTTAGTCACATTTTCTCCACTATAAGGACACCTTAGAGGGCATTTCTTTATGTTTTCACACACATAGCAGCACCCAACAGAACATTTCATCACATATTATTCACTGTACGGACACCCTAGAGGGCACTTCTTTATGTTTTCTTACACATAGTGGCACCCTACAGGACATTTCATTATGTTTTTTTCCATTTGAAGGGCAGCCATTAGGGCACTTTGTCACATTTTCTCCACTGTAAAAGCACCCTAGAGGGCACGTCATCACATTCTATCTACCATAGGGGCACTCTAGAGGACATGTTATCACATTTTATCTATAGTAGGGGCACCCTATGGCGCACTTTTTCACATTTTATCTATAGTAGAGGCACCCTAGTGTGCACTTTAGCACATTTTATCTACAGTAAGGGCACCCTAGTGGGCACTTTACCACATTTTATCTACAGTAAGGGCGCCCTAGTGGGCACTTTACCACATTTTATCTACAGTAAGGGCACTCTAGAGGACACTTTACCACATTTTATCTATAGTAGGGGCACCCTATAGGGCACTTAACCACATTTTATCTATAGTAGAGGCACCCTAGTGGGCACTTTACCACATTTTCTCTACAGTAAGGGTGCCCTAGTGGGCACTTTACCACACTTTATCTACAGTAAGGGCACCCTAGTGGGCACTTTACCACATTTTATCTACAGTAAGGGCACCCTAGGGGGCACTTTACCACATTTTATCTATAGTAGAGGCACCCTATAGGGCACTTTTTCCACATTTTATCTACAGTAAGGGCACCCTAGGGGGCACTTTACCACATTTTATCTATAGTAGAGGCACCCTAGTGGGCACTTTACCACATTTTATCTATAGTAAGGGCACCCTAGTGGGTACTTTACCACATTTTATCTATAGTAAGGGCACCCTAGAGGGCACTTTACCACGTTTTATCTATAGCAAGGGCACCCTAGTGGGCACTTTACCACATTTTATCTATAGTAAGGGCACCCTAGAGGGCACTTTACCACGTTTTATCTATAGCAAGGGCACCCTAGAGGGCACTTTACCACATTTTATCTATAGTAGAGGCACCCTAGTGGGCACTTTACCACATTTTATCTATAGTAGAGGCACCCTAGAGGGCACTTTACCACATTTTATCTATAGTAGAGGCACCCTAGAGGGCACTTTACCACATTTTATCTATAGTAGAGGCACCCTAGAGGGCACTTTACCACATTTTATCTATAGTAGCGGCACCCTAGTGGGCACTTTACCACATTTTATCTATAGTAAGGGCACCCTAGAGGGCAGTTTGTCATGTTTTATCTACCATAGAGGCACCCTACAGGGCTTTAACTAGTGCGAGTGCAGGTTTAGATCTTCTGTGTTTGTTTTCCTGGTGTTGGATTTTATGTTTGTATTACTTCATATTCTCCCTGTCATTATATTACGAAACATCTAATAACACTAACGAAATCACCGTGGTCACTGAAGAACTTCTGATACAGTCAGCGTGGCGTGTGAATTTCAGTGAGGCAATTTAAATATCAATAATAAACTTGATTAATAAAACTGAAAAAAATAAAACTGATTATAATCTGGAGGAGATTATTTAAAAAAAAAGACAATTTTACCTAGTATTGTCTGTTTCATAATGAGAAGGAAACTGAATGTGGTCACTTTTGTGTTCACACACACACACACACACACACACACACACACACACTACTTCAGCTCAGGTTCTGTAAAACCGCAGCTCTACAGAGATTTATTTATTTATTTGTTTGTTTGTTCGTTCACTTTAACCCACAAATCAGCTATGAACACCTCGTTAATTAGCTGATGAGTGGAATCAGGTGTGTTAAATGAGGTAGGACGGTAAACTGTGCATTGTGTTGGCTCTCCAGGGATTGAGTCTGACACCTATGCATCACACAGACACACACACACACACACACACACACATTGCGGTGGTCTGTCGTACCGTAGCAGCACCATAGAGAGGAAATCTTTACAGCACAGTGTTTACATCAGGCTTACAGTGTACAAAACCAAGCAGTGTTTATTTCTGGAAAGTTCTACAACACATTTTTTTATATAAATATATAAATAAACTGAAAAAAAAAAAACATATATATATATATATATATATATATATATATATATATATATATATATAAGAAATACATTACTAATTGAGAAAGAGTACTAACATTTTTAAAGGATACTTAAGTACTCTAAACACACACTCTGTCTCTCTCTCACACACACATACACACACACAAACGTCTCGATCCTGATTCTTCCCCTTTGCCATAATACTGTACAATAATCCGATTACAATAATCAGAGCAATCAAAGAGTCTAATCCTTCTCCTCAGTAATCTACATATCCCATGATGCTTTGCTCCTCCCCTCACCCTCACATACACTCGTCGGTGTTGTTCTCGGTGCCCCTGCAGTGTGCTGTGTCAGCACGAGGATGGTGATGTATGACAGGCATGACGGTGGTGCAGTGTGGATGATTAACACCATCGGCTTCCTCCTGCATTTGCTATAAAAGATGGTGGACGGGTTTTTCCTCTCCACTTCATCAGCAGACACGCTCTCTAACGGACACTTCCTGTCAAACCTCGCCGGTGTGACTGTGTGTGTCTGGCACACACACACACACACACACACACACACACACACACACACACACACTCTCTCCCTCTCTCTCTCTCTCTCTCAGAGAAAGAGCCAACAAGATCAGCATAGCTTCCTGCTGCAGTATGAATGAGTGTTGTGTATGTGTGTGTGTGTGTGTGTGTGTGTGTGTGTGTGTGTGTGTGTGTTGGGTGTGACTGCTGGCTGAAAATGCAGAACAGCCTCGCTGCCTAAGATTAGAGCCCTGCTATGCTACAAACTCACTCTGGCATGACTTTAGTTCAGCCGGCGGCAAAACCTAGGTCACATGACTGACTTTAAATAATAATATTAACTTTTTCTTACATTTTTTTTTACAATTTTTGCCTCAAAAATGGATTTTGATGGGGTAATATATCTGGCATTACACTGTTCTACGCTTCCGGTGAAGCTGAATAAGCTGCAACATCAGGGTCAGCTGGTGTAAATGTGCTAGCGGGGTTAAGCCCTACTGTCTTTCAAAGATAAAAAAATCAATATAAGGTTTCATTTTTGGCATCAGACTACGCTGATCCGATCTGACATCTTTCACGCGCATCCATAACACGTCATCAGCAGTGATTGAGGAGGTGCACGTGAAATACAGTCATATAGATTTTAGATTGAGACCCATCTCAGAGAAAGTGGACTGAAACATCATTATCAAACTGACCAATAAATTAGGGGCGTAACAATCTGGTGATTTGTATTGATGCATTGATTTTAAAAGGCATCCGTTTTAAATGAATCAAGGCAGCAATCATAAATAGATTATAACTGATTACAAATCTCACATTATTATCAAAAAAGGACAAAAATGCAAGCTAGCAAAGTGATTTAGCAAGATGATTAGCCTGTACCTTGGATACTTTTAAAATAGTCCTTCTCTACGTTATCATTATTCATGAATTAACATTAGGCCTGCCCCAGATTCTGAACAAAGTTGGTCATATATCGATCAGAGACTCCTAAATCAAAATCATATCGTATAGTATCAGATTCAGTGATTTAGTCAAAATATAGAATTGTTGCCTTTTGAACAGAAATCATATCGTATAGTATCAGATTCAGTGATTTAGTCAAATATCGAGTTGCCTTATGAATTGAAATCGTATTGTATCGCATCATAGCAGATTCAATGGTATCGTCAAATATCTAGCTGTTGCCTTAATCTAAATCGTATCATAACATATCATAATGTAGCTGATTCAGTGGTATCGTCAAATGTTG
The DNA here is from genome assembly GCF_027358585.1 of Pangasianodon hypophthalmus. Classification (NCBI taxonomy): domain Eukaryota; kingdom Metazoa; phylum Chordata; class Actinopteri; order Siluriformes; family Pangasiidae; genus Pangasianodon; species Pangasianodon hypophthalmus. The sequence continues at coordinate 6,201,481 of NC_069713.1, forward strand.
ACTTATTGCCTTATGAATCAAAATTGTATCGTATTATAGCAGATTCAGTGATATAAAGTAGTGAATCATTACCTTGTTAACTGAAATAGTATCGCGTCATAGCAGATTCGGCGGTATCGTCAAGTATCGAATCGTCGCCTTATGAATTGAAACTGTATCATATCGTATCCTAGCAGATTCAGTGATATTATAAAGTATTGAACCATTGCCTTATCGTATGATAACAGATTATTTGGTTTCATCAAGTAGCGAATCGTTGCTTTATCAATCGAAATTGTATTGTGTCTGTCGCAGCAGAGGCGTGGTCAAACGCCGTTTTACAAATGGAAGGCGGAGTCTAGGTGAAGGAGTGAGTAATTCCATGAATGAGCGTACACCTGTGAGTGATTAACATAGGTCTATTTGTGTGTGTGTGTCTTGCAGTCAAGAGAACCCCAAGAGTGCATCTACGCCAAGCTGCAGCAGTGCAGAACTGTGTGTGCTTGTTTCATTGTACATTGAGCCAAGTGCTGAAAAGCATGCCAATAAAAAAAAGAAAGAAAGAAAAACAGAGCTGCATTCTCCAAAACCTGCCTCCTGAGTCCTTATTTCCCTCCTTACACACCAGGGTGTTATAGTCGTAGTGTAGCAGATTCAGGAGTATCATCAAAAATTGATCGAATCATTGCCTTAAGAATAAAAATCATATCGTATGGTGAAGTCTGAGGTCTGAAATGAGGACAAATCTCTTCACTTGCAGAACTAAAAGGTACTAAAGTGCACTCGTGGTTGTCACTGGTGTGTGATTTTAAGCTGTAATGTTTGTCTTTCACCTGGGAAAGCGATTCTAGTGTGTCTTTAAAACTCGTATAAAGAATGTAATTAGAACCAAAGGACCTGGGCTGTACCAAAAATGAGTTTTAAAGGCCACCGTCTGAGTAACAGGCATGGTACAGTTTAGTATCTTTTATACTGAGAGTGTAAGGAGGGATTTACAGAGAGACGACAGAGACGCTTGGCACACAGGAAGAGAGCACATGATGACTTCCTGCCCATCATATAACTTCCTGCTTATCTATGAGCTGCTTTAGAAGGTGCTTCACGACGCGAGAACGGACATAACAACGTAATTAATCTTATTTCACAGCTGTTCGCTAATGCTTATGATTTTTAAAATAATTGAAGAACGACACGTCATGATTTTTATCCATTTATAGTTGCATTTAATGTTGTGGAACGTTCCCGTTATCACTTACGTTACAGCAGCTATAAGCAGTCGTTCCTTCACTAGAATCTCTTTAAACAATGCAGCTTTTCATGTTACATTCCTGGTTTTTTTTTCCTTTTTACAAAGCACTGACACTGGAGACTCCTTCCATAAATCTTAAATATACATCATACCATTTCAACAATTGGGATATTTCTGTTTTGTTTTGTTCTATTTTAGAATCAGTAGGAAAGTAAAAGCGCCCCTTCATATGACAATAGTCGATGTTCTGATGTTTCTGTTTTAGAGTTTTTTCCAAAAACATTATTTCATAATTATAAAGATCCTCATAGGAAATGCAGAGAGCTGGAATTTTTTTTTTTTTTTTGTACATTTATCAATGATCTGTTCTTAATATTTTAGCAAGTGTTTAGTATTAAATGACAAAAGAGTGAAATATTAAAATGCACCTCATGTCTGGCTCAATTAATAGCTTTATAATGCAGCGTGTAAAAGACACGAGGTCACAAACCAGACAAACTGTGTGTGTGTGTGTGTGTGTGTGTGTAACTAGATTGGAAATCAATATAAATTAAATGTCTGCTGTGAACCATGTCCTTAGTGTCTCATACACACAACACACACACCATTATTTCTGCAATAGAGGGATTCATTCTCTCTCTCTGTGTCTCTCTCTCTTCATCTCTGTCCCACTGTCTCTGTCTCTTTTTCTCTTTTTTCTCTGTCTCTCTCTCTCTCTCAGACACACACACACACACACATGCACACACACGCTCACACCACACACTCATCCTCTCCCAGATGGTCAGTAGTGCATTTTATCCGATATGTGCTGTCTGCTTTGCTGAATCCAGGTCAAACCCTGCTGAATGTGGTGCTGCTGAATTCTCCATAACAGCAGCTCTGGCAGTAGTGTCACAACATTTAATATAACTATAAATGGTTAAAAAAAACCTTTTTATTCATTAAAAAATTTAAATTGTAATCGGTGACAATTTGTAGTAGTGTAAGTGAAATAAAGCACATGCTGCTATAAGAAAATAATCAACATTAGGGTGGTAACTGTAACTCTGCTTCATCCCTCCACCGCGTCAGTGATTATTTTCCTATAACACAAAGTGTTTTATTCCTTGTTGTGTAGATGGATTATTGGATGTTATATCAGTGTGTGGACGGGCATGGTGGCTTAGTGGGTAGCACATTTGCCTCGCACCTCTGGGGTTGGGGGTTCGACTCCTGTCTCCGCCCTGTGTGTGCAGAGTTTGTGTGTTCTCCCGGTACTTTGTGGATTTCCTCCACGTACTCCGGTTTCCTCCCCAGTCCAAAGACATGCGTTGTAGCCTGACTGGATCTTCCAAATTGTTCGTAGTGTGTGAAGGTGTGTGCGATTGCCCCCTGCAATAGGTTGGCACCCTGCCTTCTTCCCCGCTTCCCCTGGGATAGGCTCCAGGCTCCCTGTGACCCTGTGTAGGAACAGCAGTATGGAAAATGGATGGATGGATGAATAATAGTATGCGAGCACAGAGCGTTTATTTCCATTCAGCGTTTTGTTGTAATGCTTTTTGTTTCAGCAATCGTCCTTATAAATAGGATGTTTGTGATGCAGAAAAACACCTTACTGTCTTCCCAAAGGCTGGTTTATTAACTGCATCCATCATATCAGGCGACGTCTCTGAGATAGTAATGCTCTATTCATACCGAAGTTATTTCAGGACAGTTGGGAAACTAATGCTAATGCTGCAGAAGTCTGTGTTATCAGTGGATAAATGGGATGAACTCGGATGGTGCAGTATGTGAATGTAAATCAGGACTTTGTTGAAGAAGAGAAAGTAAATAGACTGAGCAAAGAGAGAGAGGGAGAGAGAGATGGTCTTATGTGTTCGTTAAAACACTCATTAATTCTCCCACCATTGCTTTTTGTCCCCATATATTTTCGTACTTTTCCTCTAAATGTTCTAACATTTGTGCGTCACTTTCATTTTGGATAAATCTCACCTTCTACCTAAAATATCTATAAAAAGTAGATGTTTAAACACAACGTACAGAAGAGAAAGACATAGTAGAAGAACGTGCGTATATTTAATGTTGTCTTAAAACCCAAACCCAAAATCCCCAAAAGAATCTCAGACACCAAACATTTCTGCACATCAGCTTCCACCTGCACTATTGTGAAACTTTAACCACTATTCACGTAGCATGCACAATGACTTTACACCCAAATGATAGTCAAGTCATGTTTCTTTTAACAGAGAGTGTGTGTGTTGATTAGAATTTATACCACAGCACGGTTGAATTCTCTCTTACTGGTTTCTATTAATGTGCTCCTTCTAGTAGCCTGCTTTATTTACAGGTTCTTCTACACAGGGTCTTTAATGATGGACACTCCACATAATATAAGCCCAATAAACAGAATAAAAATGTTATATCACAAAGAAAAGCTAATTATTCATATGGTGATGTTTTCTTTGAGGAGACATTTATTTAACATTTATGGAAGGAGTCTCCAGTGTCAGTGCTTTGTAACAGTCAGAAAGTCAATATGTTTTCTGACACAGGAGTTAGTTCCTGTTCTCGGTTAAGTCATAGCAGCTATAAACAGTCGTTCCCTCACCTCTTTCCGCATCTCTTGAAGTTAATGAGATGAAAAAAAAACTTGTCATCTTACTGAGTAACTGGAAAGCATAACTTCCAATTCCATAATATAATAAATTTAAAATTGTAATCGCTGGCACATCACTTTGGTGTAGAACGAATACTATCTCCAACATATAAACTCAAATACTACTCAAAATACTCAAAAAGTCTATTTCTTTATTTGTTTCTTGATATATTAGTATTATTTTAGCAGCTGCAGTTAAAAGACTCCTGAAATTCAGGGCTGCTCCACCCACAGCACCGCACCTCCACTTCCCACATCCTTGGCTTGTTGTCAGATTACAAAGCCTTCGTGATTTTAATATGATGTGTTAAACTCAGAATTACCGCGGCTCTGCTTTCTCTAGAGACGCCCGAAAGCACGTCAGCTTAAACAATCTAGTTATTTGCTTGTGCATGCGCTGCTGTGGAATATCATCGTATAATGTAACAAATAGATTCGTTCTGGTCACAGAAGCAGAGTGTGAAATTGCAATTAGGTTAGCTGTCATGTTTTAGCTGTAGCACTCTTTTTGCTGCCTGGAGTTTTGGGACTTTATTAGCCTCGGTAAAGCCAGCGACTGAGATCTCTGTAATGCTGTGCCTCTCTGGATTTGTCATACAAAACGATGTGAAACATCCTCCGAGTGACCACAGCTTGGAGGATTTTTTAAAAATTATTATGTGCATGCTGTCCACATAATAAGTTGCACTAAAATATATGTTTGTTATGCTATAAAGACACTGAAACCTAAAAAAAACTATGCAATACCATCCGAGGTCAGTAGTAATTAAATAAATAAATATGACACTATTAATTAATTAATAGAACTATCCCTTTAAAGTGGATCGTTTATTATGGATAAATTATGAATAGATTTAATGTAAGCTGTAGACGTAGAAGTTGAGTGCGTAGTCAGCTTAACCTTCAAACTGCTTCTTCAGTCTATCACTGTTTTTATTTTTTTTTTCGGATTTAAGGGTAAGTGCTTGTGTTTAAAAGTGGTGGTCTTGATGCTATCGAAAAGCCCTGTGTCCAGTGTTTCTACTCAGGAACAATCTGTTAAACTCAGAGGCATGAACGACATGCAGGTGATTTGAATAATCTAAATGTAGAGCTCAGAAAATCCTCGTAAGCATGCGCATAACCCGGCTCTGAATACACAAAACTTTCCCAATGTATATACAGTATAAGGAGGTAATAGTGAGGAGGTAATACTGAAATTGCACACTATATGTACTACAGGTTAAAAGTTTGACCAAACCAGAAGCATGTCTCAATTATACACAGTTCTAACCCTGAACTTAAGTCTTGTATGAGCCATTAGAAGTCTAGCGACTGTCTGAAAAATTGTTATAATCACAATATTCTTTCCTGACAGACATAATTTGGGCTGGAAATACACACTAGGAGGTATTAAACACTATTTGAGGGCAATATTAAATATAAAAATTATGACATTTTGTGCACGCCAAGAAGCTCACAGGACACAAAACTTCACTTGAGGAAGATTATAGTGGGCCACATACTACTCTTAGAAGTTTTATGTAATCATTTTTTCAGTTTATTAAAGGCCAAAAATCAGAAGGAGTAGAGCATGTTTAGAAATATTTGGCCTTATGAAACATTATTAAAAGCTTTCTGGAGTTAATTCATGTTAATCTTGTTAATCCATGATACTACCATGGACATGAAGAATAATGATGAGTACTATACAGTATACTTATCTATGATTTAGCTGTGACAGTTTTACTATGGCATCATATGGTAACTATAGACAGGTGACAAATTAAAGGAAAAACCATCAAAAAGTGTGTTAGTAAGGTGTTAGGCCACTGGAAAAGCTTCAGGGCTTCATTGGTATTGATTCTTCAACTCTGTGGAGCTGTACTCTAGTGATGAACACTGCTCTTTCAAAAAATATTCCCTCAGTTGGTGTTTTGATGATGGGTATGATGATGCTGTCTAACACATCACTCCCAAGTCTCCCATAGGTGTTCACTTGGGAAGGCCATAGCATATGATTTACATCATTTTCATCCTCATCAAACCATTCACTGAGCCCTTGTGCACTGTGGATAGGGGCGTGGTCATCTGAGAAGAGACCACGCCCATAAGGATAGAATAAAACAGATTTTTTTTTCCATTTATTTTGACATCTGTCTGTACGGTTGTTATAATCATGACGTGACTGGTAATAGTTCAGGTGTAATAGATGTACTACAGCCACCATATTTAACAGAACATCATTCCTTCATAAATTCATCATCTGTGTCTGTTTTATTCTGGTCAGAGTCATGATGGATCCGGGGCGTATCCTGGGAACACAGGGGGTGAGGTGGGAATACACCCTGAATGGGACTCCAGTCCATCACATGGCACCATGCAAACACATTCACACACACACATATTCACACCTAGGGCCAATTTAGAGTTGAAAATCCACCTACTGGAATTTTTTGGGAGGTGAGAGGAAACCAGAGAAACCCCACACCTACACTTAGAGAACATGCAAAACTCCACACGGTCATTAACCCCGAGCTCAGGATCGACCCGGGAACCTTGGAGCTTTGAGTCGGCAACATTATCCGCTGTAACACCGAACAGTCTTATGATGTACTTATGATGTACTTATGATGTCCAGGGTTCTGAAGTTGTCCATCCTGCTGTGTGGAGTTAAAAGAAACACAAAAATTAGAGATCTGCTGCCCTCTACTGGTGTAACACTGCAACACTCTAACACTACAACTACAATACTGTAACACTACAACACTCTTATTCCACACATACACAACTTTGTAACATTCTTGTATTATAAGAAGCAAGAATAAAGTGTCACATTAAAAGTAAAGCTTGATAACCTCTGCATGGTGATTTGGTGGTGGCTAATTCAGCTCGAAATAAGAATTTTGTCTGAACATTCATATTTTTAGACAAGACCTTGCTTCAGACAGTCTTGAACAATTACACAATGACATGATTTTCAAGATTATGATTATATATGTATATGTATATGTATATGTATATGTATATATGATAATTATTCTAAAAAGCGCCCACATTGCATGCTATTTTAGAAATATTGGCAATTCATCATAATATATTTTGCATTTAAAACCCATTTTCTTGTTTTTCTTTAACATCCCTATAAATGTAATAGCTACTAATGTCCACTAAGCTATATGTTTACTCTGATGTGTGTCATTTTAGTAGTTAATCAGACAGTTTGAAGGAAAAAGGACACTTGGAGATACCAAAAGTTTATTAGTTTATTAGGAAATGATGCTTTCTGTCAGAAATAAAGTTACCGTACCTTTCTTCATCACTGCGCTGGTACCATTAAGGCTGTCTGCATCTTTGGTACCTTCAATGTGTGTCTTTCATCTTTAAATGTGAATATAGTGTACCTTTAAAAATATTTTTTAAATATTTGAATAGATAGTGTGTGATTATAGCTCTGATGTGTCAGAAAGAAATATTTTCCTCTAGATCTTTAGTGGTTACATAAACAAACAAAAAAATTATTACATTTGTTAGGAGAATTTGAGAAGAAGTTGCATTTCATTTGTTAAAAATGTTCTGTGTATCATCATCCCCTTATTAGTCTACCTTTTTTTTTTTTTTTTTTTTTTTTTTGTAAGTCACACCAGACTTGGTAGCTTAGCTGCAAGGAGACAAAGTGTGAAAATTCAGGAGCTGCTTTTTAAAACTGTGACATTCAGCACATACGAGCACACAAGGCAAGCACACTGGGCCTCATTTATCGAGCTGGTTATGAACAAATTTTATTCACAAATCTTACACAGTATGGTTATGTACTCTTATGGTTTACATAAGAAATGTGGTCTTCATTTGGAAAAACACGTTTGTATCCTACATTTCGCTTGGGAATTTGTGGATGAGGAGACTCACTAAATTGAGCCTCGACTGATCGGCTTCGGACCGTATAATCGTTGATGAGTTGCTGGGATTTTATACACGGATTACGCTGTAAAGTTTAAATCGCTTCAATTATGCACCAGTTTAATGAACATTTGGTCAAACTCATTCATATTAATCACCTGAAAGAAAGCGATCCAAAACAAATCCATAAATTCAGAAAAATAAGCCTCATCATTCAATCTGGACAAAGTAATGGCACCCTATAAAAGGAGGAAGACTTATTGCGTGTCTGTGGTGTCATTGCCGATGTGCTGCAATGGCTGAGCTGAATTACGGAAAGATTTAGCTATGGGGTGCTCTTTCACCATTTAGTCATCATTTTGTTGTTTTCAGCTCTTTCTGAGCTTTGCCTTTTATGGCGTTTTGTGGGTGGGGTTAAATGTAAATCAGCTGTGACGTGATTGGCATTTATCAACATACGTACATGAGTATGAAGAAAATCTGTGAAATGTTTGTACATTTGGTGGGAAGTTCCAAATCAATTCCACAGCACCTAAATACGACTAATTTAAACCCAAATCCAAATAATAAAGGTGAAATCTTCTAGATCAATTTGATTAAAGTTACCCTGTATAAAGGCTTGCTAGTGTTACTTGCTAGTGCAGGCTAAACTGTCACTAGCTAGTGACAAGTCTCTTGTGTCACTTGTAGGTGTGGCCTGTCCAGGTTTTTTTTTTTTTTTTGTTCACATGAGAAAGAGTAGTAGCTACAGTATATATACCTTCTACAGCTAACTAGTTAAGCTAACTATTAAACTTTGTTGGCAGATTAGCAAACTGTACTAGCTACGTACACTCAGTGGAGGCACCAACAATCTTTGCTGCTTCCTTCCAAGCTTTATTTTTCTTACAAAAGTCTCTAGAGACAGTTAAAGAGAGGTTGACAGGATAAGATGTAACCATAGTTCTTCCATTTTTGCAAGTCAAAGGGTAAACAGGAACTAATGGAAGGCAGGAGCTAAAGTTACAAGCAGGGAACTGAAGAAAAGTCGGACCACACGTCGCGTAGGATTGGTCTGAGGAATCATTCGAGCCAATCATTTGGATTTGTTGCTTTACAGCGTTATACTCAATTTGCACAGATTTGAGAATTTATTATTATTATTTTTTTGTGATGTTGCTTTGCTGATTGCTGCTGTCACTGAAATCACAGCTCTGTGTTGTACACATACATAGAAAATAAATGTTCTACAGTCGCTTAGCTGCTTGCCAGTGTTAGGTTAGGCTCATCTTTATTGTCATTGTCAGAATACGAGTACAAAGACAACAAAATGCACTTAGCAGCGTAGTACATATAGCAAATAAGCTGAAATGAGGTAACAAGGTTATGGTGCAATAAGTTAACAGTGTACAGGTAAAGATAAACAATATGATGCATAGCAGTAATGCAAATGGCAATTGAGTTAAATGGAATAAATAAGAGTTATGGTGCAGTAAGTTGAGATAAATAGTATACAGGTAGTGATAAGCAGCATGATGCATATATACAGTGGATAAAAATGCAGATGTGCAAATAGCAATAATGTGCAAATAACAGTGAGGGCTCACTGAATATAAATAATTGTAATAATGACAGATAATGCAGTAAATTGCTAGTATTTTGCAAATAATTGCAGATAACCGTAGTGTTTTAATGTTAATGTTTAGTTATTAGGTGGAGGCTGGCAGTTAACGCTTAGAAGCTGAGTTCAGCATTAGTACAGCTGACGGGAAAGTGTGAATGTAAGATTACAGTCATGAAAATCATGACTTAAAGGGAAACTCCAACCAGAACAGAAAGTTGAACCATGGATACATGGTTGTAAACAAGCCAACTCGACTCATCCAGCAGTGACAAGGCTGTCTCTGGAGCAAGATTTCTCAATTTGAATCCCAGATTCACAAAAAAAAAAAAAAATCATGATCCATTCTGAAGGAGGATGCAAATTTTAAAAAACTGTGAAACCAAATATTTGCTTCCTAACCCATAATGCAACAAATCCAACCTCCTGTGGTATGATTGGTTTGTAATTCTTACCTTCTTACTCGCAAGCCCTATAGAACTAATGACTGCCTGCTTTGCACATTCTCAATGACTGCGTGATATTTGTGTGTAATGCATGATGGGTAATGCAGTGTCAGAAAAGTGAAGGTCACATGATACACCAACGTGAATTCTACCAATACGCTGAGGCTGAGAGATGCCGTCCTGCACCAAAGAAACTACAGAACATTGTGTAAAGCTAGTTTAATGCTGGAGAACTTCTTTACATAGTAACATTTAAGTCCAAATCCAATATCTGAGCACATAAGCATTACATTAGTTGTGTGTACTGATGTGGTTGAAGTAGGATTACATTTTTTTAATGTAATTTAGACATTGTGTAGCGCTGTTGTGTTTTAATATACAGAAGCCGAAATTTAGGATGACTATTAGGATGGCAAAGACAATCATTCTTGCCATTCTCATTTACAGTGGAATATACAGTATATACTGTATGTTTGATTCTCTGAGCTTACAGAGTCAAACCACTAGATGATGCTAGAAGCCAGCGCCATGTAGAAGAGCTCCACATTTTCTAAACGCCTTCACACACCATGGAAAACCTCTCTACTGTCATCCTGACAATAAAGACATCACACCTCTCAGAGGACTCATACCATGTGGAATATGACACAATTGACCTAATAAAACTAATAAAGATCTTGTGACACTTCTGGGAGGAGTTTAACATGCAAGGATATAATCGCTCTGTATAACTTTACTATGAAGCGTGGCATAATTTTCAGATTGAGAGATCAATAAAAAAGCGTCATGATACACAGATATGACAATATAATAATATTTTATTATCTTTTATAATAGATAATAAAATCTTCAATTTGAAAGCCATGGTTTGTTATTTATAGTGACACGTTATTTATTTATAGTCTTTTCGTGAAGTCGTGTGTAAAAATGTTTAAAAAATTGTAAAAATTCATGCTAGATTAAAGAAAAATACATTAATGCTGTTTTTCTTCGTACTCATGTGCGTATGTTGATAAATGCCAGTCAGGCGTAAATTACAAAGCGTGCTCCAGCCACAGACGATTTTCATTTAGCCCACAAATCTTTATAAAAGGCAAAGCTCGCAGGCAGCTGAAAATGATAAAAATGTTGAATAAACGGTGAAAGAGTGCCTTCGAAGCATGGTATGCGCTAGAACTTCCAGTAATGCAGCTCAGCCACTGCAACACGTCAGCTATAATAGACACACAATAACTCTTCCTCCTTTTATAGGGAGCCATTACTTTTGTTCTAATTGAATGACTAGTCTTTCAAGACATTAATATGAAACGACATCATGTAATTGAGATAAATAAGTGATTTAAACTTGACAGCGTAATCCGTATATAAAACTGCAGTTTTTATCGACAGTTATACGATTTGAAGCCATTCAACTGAGGATCGCAGTAGTGAGTCTCCTTATAAGTAAATTTCCACAAAATCAGGTTTTTTCCAAACTAACTGGATTTTCCTGAGCTCCACATTTCTGGTGTAAATGCTCCTGTAAAGAGATTTACGAATAAATTACGCATAAATTCCTATCCAGCTTGATAAATGAGTTTGAGAAAATTGAGTTATTCTCATCCTCAGTAAAGTACGCTATCAGCACTATTTATAAGTGTTGTGTTACTGTTTAGAGACACTATCAGGACATGCTATGAACCCTCATGTTGGCTTTGATACATTCGCCCCTGCCTGGTAGTTTACAACGTAAGGAAGTATGACGCAAGGTTGCGTATATAAACATGGATCTACCATTGAGTGGAGGTGTCATGAACTCCCTCGGGTCTAAGCACTGTTTTTAATTTGTGGCTTGGTTTATGTCATGAGATTGTGTCTGAATTTGTATGTTTTGTTTTGATTTCGAGTCTCGTCTCCACCCCGTCCTGTGTTTGGTATGCTCTCTGATTGTACTCGCTTGTTATCGGTTCAGCATTGATTGGTTTGTCTGTTTATACCCGGTTGTGTCTTAGGTCCTGTTCACACCTCGAGTGGTCCGATCACAAGTGGACACCCGAAACACATAGCCGTTTACACCTGGCATTTTGAAAGTGTCTCCAGTGACCACTTGTGGTCCATAATTTCCACTGGAGGAAGGGCTTCTGTTGCATTTGTTTTCAAGCAGAAAAGTCCCGCAAATACTATCTCATGTAACTGTATCTGTTGTTTCAAACATATTGATCACGTGGTCTGCTAACGAAACTCAAACGAAAAGGAATGATGAGACGATGAAAGAGATAAGGCATCTTGTTCCGCTCGCGTTCTAGCCCCAGGCATCACATTTATCCACTGGCCTATCGGTGGAGAACTACACCGTTTAGCACAATGATTCCATGTTTTCTGGCTAGGGCAATGTTGCAGTCTATTGCGCTGTCCTTCATTGCTGTCTGGGACGCATTGAGACCACCTTCGAAGGTGGTGTGAGTGATCAGATCACAACATGTCTCAGAGACACAATAGACCATATTCACACCTGGACTTTGTAGCTACTTTCTATTTCTAGCTACCTGTACTTAGCAATCAGATCACCCAGGATGCATGTTAATGTCAGGTGAGAACCGGGCCTTAGTTTCGCTCTGAAATCATTCATTTCTTGCTCTAAGTCATGTTCCCATGTTCCCTCAGTTTTCTGGTTGTACTTCCTGGTTTAGACCTTCAACCATTTTCTAATTTTTTTAGCATGGATATATCTCGTTTGTTTCTGCCTGCCTGTTCACTACTCTGATTATGATTTGTGGATTTGTAACCACAGCTAAAACCCTATCTTTTCCACCTTATTCAGTGTTATTATGCATTTTATCTCTACATTTTAGCTGATTTACTTCATAGGTTTATATAAACATATGCTACTTTTAGTTTTATTGCAGTTGGTTTTATTCTTCTTACTTTAAGTTTTACATCTACTACTATCGTTACGTGGTTTTGTGTTCTGTTGACGTATCAGTGCACTGTCCTTGGGTACCTGAAAGGCACGCTCTGAAGGAAACTTGTCTACTCACGGGATTTTTTTAACCCTCACCTCCTCAGCCCTATAGCTCTATTCTATTCCTAAATGAATAACAGTGTAAATGTAATCAGTGTAATCTTTACTCTTTTGGTCATATCGATACACGCTGTTGTGTGAGGACGACCTTGACGTGTCCTTTAGCCCGTGTCACACTGTTGGTTTGGCATGCGGTGGTATTTCGCTCCGCTGTGGTGTTGTTCCACCGCCTCCGGCTGTGTGTTAATTGAATTCCAGCCCCATAATGAGCCGTTACCCAGCGTCCTCCAGTCCTCTGCTCACCGCACAGGGGTTTTGGCGTATAAATAGAAAGGTACATCTGATTGTTTTTATTAGTGTGTGTGTGTGTGTGTGTGTGTGTGTGTGTGTGTGTCAGCTTTTGTTGTTGTTGTTATTTCTCTTATGCCACTCTATATTCTTTAAAAACAAGAATTACACTCTAAGATATTAAAATCAAAGTTCAACACCTTTGACAATTTGGCTGTTTGTTTTTTTTTATCTATTTTAATTAATGCAAAATTTTATTCGGTCGATACGTAATATTCAAATCAATTCATTTCGCTCTTTGAGAAATCCTCATATTTCACTTAAACACAGCCAAATATCCTGTTTGTACAAGAATCGCTTCATTTCTGAAAATGATTGCCGTAAAAGCTGCTGACACACAGCCTTGTGTTTGTTGTTGTCATGTCTTAATGACTGCACGGATCAATTTTCTTTTTTTTTCTTAAAATAAAAGCTTGAAAGAAGCTAAATGATTTCCCGGTAAAATAAAACAATTTCACAGTTATTAGAAATTAGTACAAATGTCTAGAAATAGGCTTAATAATCCAATAATTACTTTATACTAATCCTATGAGACATATTAGAGAAATATGTCTTTAAGACTTTCTTCTTTCTTCTGTATAAGATTTAATATTAGAGGCTTTAACATGGCGTATGGATATCAGTATGAATTTACACCATAGCTGCGGAAATCAAAGTCACTAAGCTGCAGCTCTAACAAAATGTAATGAAAAATGAATGCAATTTTGTAAAAAAATGCACAAGAGGAAACCAATCAGTGTATTAGAAAATAAAGTGTAATGATACTGGTGAAGGCGAAGATGATACAGTATGTATTTATAAAAATGAAAAATACTACTATTAAACAGCCTCTTTAAGAAACTCATTTAAAATTCATAGAAATGTCTTGAAAGCAGGACACATAAATTATTTTTCAGATTTTTTTTCTATCAAATCCATCTTTAACAAGGGTACTCTTAATCTGTAGTAATAAATATACCAAACCTCTACAGAAAAATGTTTATTTCAATGATTACCTGAAGCTCCGCCCACCATAGGGCTGACATCATGTCAAACATCCCTAAAAAGCTTCAGTTGATGTGTTATTATGATAGAAATGTCAATTTCCTTTATGAACCTTAGAAACCACATTGTGTATTTTTAAAACAGTTCTCCTCAAAATCATCTAAAAATGTAAGTTTCCTGATCACATGCTCGTTTCTGATCCTTAACATTCATTCCTATCCCTAATTTCAAGCTTATTACAGAAGAATTTTCCATAATGTTGATTATTGTTGGATTTATGTTAGCCTTTATACTGAAAAAATGGCATTAAATATTGTTTTAAACAGGCATTTTCTTGATTAAACAATAAAAAAAATTATTTTCCAGCAAACTTTTCTGTGAAATTCTTTCTCTTGAGAGTGTCTTCACAGTAAAATAAATATTTTTACTTCTAACATCATCCAAAAGCTAGATTTTTTGGTTTTATTAATTATGCAAATTTATGAGACTCATTTGCATAAATAATAAAAAAAAAAAGTTAATGCAAAAAATACTTGTTAGATTATAAACAATCAACTGGTGAAAATTAGTTGTGATATATATTGTTTAAAAAAAGAACAACCCTATTAACCTGTAGTGTCCTGCTTTAATCTTAACGCAAAATAACAACAAAACTGTGGTGTATACACTAGCGACAGAAAGACGCAATATTGTTATAGAGTATAAGTAGAGAATGTGTACACTCATTAAATAAAGTGTGAATTCAAGTGTTTAACATTGTAGGGGGTCGAGAGGGCCTTGGGGGTGGAGTGATGTCATCCACGAACTTGTGTTTGAACTATACTTAAGCCTGGATTAAACCTGGATTAAACCTGGATTAAGCCTGGATTAAGCCATTTTGGAGCGTTTCTTGTCCACGTCCTCAGAAATTAACGCTAGGTGTCCATGTAAACAGTTGAGGGAGTATAGCACATGTGACTCCGTGTCTTCAGCTGAGTAAACAAGCTAGTGTTGTGTCTCAAATCCACAATTATATACAATTCTAGACTGTTTATTTTACAATATTAACACTATTCATTTTTTCTGTTATGGCTAGTATTAAAACCCCTCATGTAGCCTTCAAAGGTCTGCTTTGCATTGTATTTCCTACTTTCGAATTTAAGGTCAGAGTTTTCGATTTGAGACGCAGCTCATGACAACAATCACGACAACGGCGGAAAGTTTGAACTTGAGCTTGAGCTGGTCAGTGTGTTTAACATCGCTGTGCTTGAAAATCGCTAAGTGTTTTACAGTTTGACTTGGAAACCTAATGGACAGGAGTGTTTTGGCTTTGACGTGTCATCTGGTGGATGTCGTTTTTAAATTCCTCAGGATTAGTACATTAGGAATTCATCAAGTATTTTTGGGCAAAATCTTTTTTGTGTGTGTGAGAGAGAATAAAAGAGTTAAACAATCCTGGCTTTTAGATGCTAATATTTGTCACTATCTCAAAGTCATAGAGTCACAGAACTGCTAGTTCTGCTAAATCTGATACCCTTGGAGTATTAAAGCCATGAATCATCAGTTAGGAGCTGCACATGAAGTTTCGAATAGAATGCCACTTTAAATAGCATATGCAACTGTGTGAACATGTGCGAGTGTGTGTTTGGGAATTTCTTGGAAAGGGATTGCTCCGGATTACACCACCTGCTGCCATCAGATGCGGGCGGTGAGAGAGGCTGGCTAAAAGGTCTCGTAGAGGTCTTGTTCAGTCATGCAGAAAAGACAAAAGCATGAGGCAAAAAGCCGAAAACAGCCCCAGCTGTATGTGAGGAGTTGGCTCCGTTCCACCAGGTTGAGAGAAATCGTGAGCTGAGTGCAGACCATTGCTTGAAAAATGGAGTGACCAAACGCCGACATGCGTCGTGTGTCAGATTGTTCCTCGCTCACACCGACCTCATTAGTCACTCTGCTAAAGTTTGTATGCTAATGGGAACAAATTGTGTCATTAGCATCATTCTGACTTGTGTGTGTGTGTGTGTGTGTGTGTGTGTGTGACAGTACATATTCTACTTTATAAATATAGAGGTTCTGTTCTTCTTCATGTCTTCTTATTTATAACCTCTATGAATGAGTATACAGTGTATCTTTTTCTAGGAATGCACTGATATCTGATATTTGTGGCATACTGTACATAACTGCTGAAACACTTTAATTAACATAGCACTGCCTAATTTGACCTTTATTGAGTAGCCAATTTCCTTAAATCCTGACACTACATACAGTATTTGCACTATATGGACTGTTTCTTTTTTTCTCCAATTCCATTCCCATCCTCTCCTCCAGAAACTCAACCAATCCCACCTCTAAAGCAGTTACTATACTTTGCAGCTGAATGTAATCTTTTCTGAACTTAGCTGGCTCTATTTCTCAAAACATGAACGATTTAGGGAGGTAAGGTGGTGTAACCTCTCATCTCCTATGGTCCACAGTTCGATCTTCAGCTTGGGTTACTGTCTGTGTGGAGTTTTGCATGTTCTTCCTGTGTCTGTATGGGGTTCCTCTGGGTTCTCCAGTTTTCTTCTACCTCACAAAAATAAACCAGTAGCTGGATTAAGACTCTAAATTGCCAATAGTCAAGTTTGTGATGTTTTTTTTAGCAAAATTTCCAACCCAACTACATCTCAAAAACTGCACAAAAGATTGAAAAGAGAGACACACTGTTCATTTGCTGAGCCTTTGCACTGGAAACAAGGTCACCGTGGTGCGCACGCATTTCTGATATACGGACATTATGCACTACGTAATCCCCCTTTCCATCTCTCGATGTTTGCAATAGAAATGTTTCTGTATATCATAGTAGATCATACTGTCTGCACTTACACTTTGCCTTTGTTTGCAGAAATGTATTGATTTAATTTGGATTATTTGCTATAAAATAAGATTTTGGCAACCCTGGAATATATTTAAAGCCTTTCTCTAGCTTACACATCTTTGATTTAAATAACATTTTCTGCTAATTTAGATGATTTTTGCTTTCAAATTGAAAAAAATAAAAAATAAAAAAGTGCAGCAGGCAGTGTTGGTTCCTCACAGCTCCTTTGGTTCCTCACAGGGTCCCTTTGGATAAAATCACCTGCCAAATGAACTGGTAGCATAAGCAGTCTTTAGAAGTGTAATGTATGAAAGGGCTTTCAACGCTTTGTTTAGATTTCATTCGATCCAGAGAGAGAGAGAGAGAGAGAGAGAGAGATTCTCACTCATTCATTCCAGAAAGTGAGCTTTGCATAACCAATTCCACATGTATCACTAAAACACAGACTAGCCTTCCTTTGGGTGGTGCCAAAATGTGCAGCGCTAAGAAAAATGAGCTTCCTTACAGAATATAATTACATAAGCACTGCTTCTAGCCTCAGGGGAAAAGAGAAAGAGCTGCAGAAAAATGAGAAGGGAGGATTTGTATTACTCCAGTTTAATTTTCAATTAGGATGTGCAGCGTGAAGCGGTTGTCCATGTAGCCTTTAATTCTGGCCAAGAGCTTCAGCGCTACTCTGCAGGGACGGAGAAAGGCCATTAAAGACGTTAAGCTTCTTTAGTGTGAATGGAATAAAATGAGGAAAGAGTAAGATGTTATAGATTTGTGATTTTTATTCAGCGCTCTGTTCCAGGAAAAGGGTTTGAATGAACGTTTTTGCAGAAACATATTTAGAGCTTCTAGAAAATCTGATAAAATTGTCAGTAGGTGGACTGGTGACTCTAAATTGCCTGGATAAGCAGGTTTCGTGTCGAGGTTATTCGTTTTTTTAATTCATAGTTGCCGAGTAGGAGCCAGAAAAGGATTTTAAAAAATAATCAAAACGTACATTTTCATTCACTCGATGCTGTAACTCTAGCACCTGTTTCTGAATCCCACCGCCTGCTACACTATGCACATTGGCCAATATGGCTGATGGAGAACAATTTCTATTAGGTGGATTAATTAGCGTCCACGGATGGCAGATGATGTCATATCATCTCCTGATTATATTCTAACTATTACTTCTAACTATTACTTCTACTTCTACCTCTCCATGCTGCTGTACAGGGGTGATTTGGGGGCACTAGGCAAAATAAAAGAATGGGGCCCTATTCAGTGTTTTAACATCGATATTCAAATTTTTAGAATACGTTATTTAGCATTAATAATTAAAAATATATATAATTTGCATTTTTAGGGGGCCCTTGGCTTCTGGGGCCCCAAGGCAGTTGCCTACCTTTGCCTAGTGCTAAGTCCGCCCCTGCTGCTGTAATAGATGAATTCCCTCTGGGATGAATAAAGTGATCTATCTATCTATCTATCTATCTATTATGTACAAAGTCACCTTACAGTTAAACGTATCGAGAGAGAGAAAGATGCTAACCAAACAATATTTTTTTACGTGCGATTTGAGGACCACAGCTAACAGCCAAAATGATGGCCAATGACTTCATGCCGAAGACGCAAACGTAATTTGCTACATCTAAAACTTTGTTTGTTTATCTTAGCCTGTATTAATGCACTTAGCTAGCTAGTCCTACAATATTATGTTATATTAGCTATCCCTTTTTTAGCCGAGTTTGATGGAAGCCAAAAATCTGAGACTGGGCAGCACACTGGAGATCTTCCATGCCTATTACACTAGCTAATAGATGTATAATTTATCCATCGCTGGTTATTAATAATAGAGTTCACTGAAAAGTTTCACCACTGAAGATAAACCTGAAAAGTATGTGGGGGGGAAAAACTTCTTTATAGATCGATGACTTCTTTATAAAAGCAGCATTTCTTCTAGGAAACTGAACTTACATGGGCTGAGGGTGTTTCTGCATCAGTGTTCCTGGAAAAAGTCTTCAAAGTTTCTAAAGTGCATGTGCAGAGTGAAGAAAACTAGAGAACTTCTCCCACTGTTACACAAGCAGCCGTGGTTAGAGCTACAGCGGCGGGGAACACGGAGCGTCGGGGTTAACGCGCTCTCCCGCTACAGCTCTGCTTTTACATGTTCAGCCAGACACAAGTTCAGCAAACGGCCATTTGGATCTGCCAGGAAATCACTGTGGAATTAGGGTGGATTGATGCCAGGCTTCGTGCTCCTGGAGTCGTATCTGAAGCAGAAGTGGCTGATTTTACACAGTGTTAAATCCAATACATTGCAGCCCCATTAGTGTTAAATGAACATTTTCTGTAGGGTTGTAAATGTTACACTGGTGCAGTGTGAAGACTTAACATTTCCACTAACGTTGTGTTAAAGGCGTCCGGCTTTATGGTGCTGTAATGTCACACCATGAAGTGTCATTTTAAGCACAGTGTTCTATGGTGGAATTTCAGGGCCACTCTTAAAAATAAAAATACACTACAATAAGTTCTAATATTTTCAGAAAGAGTTCTCCTTTAAAAAAAAAAAAAAGACAACAACTTCACCCAATGCAGTATCGCACAAATGTTACTCTGATATTTAGCATTTTGTCATAATATTACGAATTTCTTTTCTAATATTGTGACATTTTTCTTGGAATATTATGACTTTTTTCTGGACATATTGTGACATTTTTTCTTGAAATATAATGACTGATTGTTTGGAAATATTGCCACATTTTTTTCTCATAATATTATGAGTTTTTCCTGGAAATATTGTCATATTTTTTTCTCTTAATATTATAATTTTTTCTTGAAACCTTTGTGATATTTTTTTTCTCATAATATTATGACTTTTTTTCTGGAAATATTGTCACATTTTTTCTCATAATATTACAACTTTCTTCTGGAAATATTGTCACATTTTTTCTCATAATATTACAACTTTCTTCTGGAAATATTGTCACATTTTTTCTCATAATATTACAACTTTCTTCTGCAAATATTGTGACATTTTTTTTCTCATAATATTATGACTTTTCCTGGACATATTGTCATATTTTTTTCTCATAATATTACAATTTTTTCTGGAAATATTTGTGACATTTTTTTTCTTATAATATTATGACATTTTCTGGAAATATTGTCACATTTTTTGTTATAATATTACGACGTTCTTCTCAAAAAATATTGTCACGTTTTATCTTGTAATATTATGACTTTCTTCGGGAAATATTATACTTTTATTTTTCAAACAGTGGCCATAAAATGCTGTTGTAGTTTCCAGTAAAATAACAATATTATTTTCCATTCACCACAGCTAGCTAGTGATTCTTGTATATTTCTCTCTCAAGAAAATTTCTAATCAAGTTACTAAGAAAGAAAAAAAAAAGATTCACAGACAGGTTTGGCAATAGTGCGGAGTTCATATTAATATTATTCATATCATATCACATCATATCAGTTCTGAGGCATTAAAGCATTTACTGCGAGACACTGCAGGTGAATAGGGTAATTTTTAAAACAATGGATATCACACTTTATTCTTTCCAGTTGATTGCTGATGTTCTTACGAGCACATTTCATTGGAACTTGTGAAATGAGGCTTCATCTAGTAATTAAATATGCATAAATTTTCATATTTAAAAAAAAACTAAATCCAAATCTAGTCTTTTAGTGTTAATAGGACTAAAATATTTATTTCACTGTGAGGACGCTCTCAAGAGGGCTTGTTGGAAAATTCTCTCTTTATTGTTTAATCAGGAGAATACCATACACTGTTATGAAAAAATGATACCATTTGATTTTAAAATGAAACAATAATTAACAGTTTGGAAAATATACGTCTAATTTGAGACAGGAATGAAGGTTTGAATGAAGATTTCACGAAAGCAGCTTGATCTAGGAACTGAGATATTTGATTTGGAAAGAAACAAATATTTTGAGGAAAATTGTTTTAAAAATTATACCACATATAACACAATGTGGTATAATTTTTTTCCAAGGTTTATAAAGGAAATTGACATGAACAGTATATCATAATGACATACATTGAGTTAAATAGATCAGGAAACAAGCGTTTCAGGAATATATGACAAGATAGGAATGTATCAAATGGGTGGAGCTTAAAAGTTTCAGATGATGTTTCAGTTGCCATAAATGGAGCAAAACAGTGAAATAAACATACACTATATGGCCAAAAGTTTGTGAACACCTGACCGTTACACCTATATGTGCTTTTTGAACATTTCATTTCACTTGTTATAATACGGCTCTGTGCAGGACACTCAAGTTCTTCCACTCCAACCTTCACACACCATGTCTTCATGGAGCTCGCTTTGTGCACAGGGGCATTGTCATGCTGGAACAGGTTTGAGCCTCTTAGTTCCAGTGAAGGGAAATTATAATACTACAGCATACAAAGACATTCTACACAATAATGCACTTTTATCTTTGTGGCAACAGTTTGGGGAAGAACCACATATGTGTGTGATGGTCAGGTGTTCACATACTTTTGGCCATGTTGCGTAATCCGGTTGAGTTTTGATATTTTCATCACTACAGTTTATCAGAACACGTGTTATAGAGGAAATTTATCCAATTTTTTTTTAAAAAAGTTTGACCTGTCATTTCTACCCATAGCATCTCACCTTAACAAATGAAAAGAGAGAATTCTACTCGGAGAGAATACAGATGATATCATGTTGGCAATGAAACAGAGCTGAAATTTTGCTTTCTTCCAGTTTTAACTGCTCTTAGAACTTAAGACAGCCTTTACATTACCAGGTTGAAGTGACAGAAGCCATGTGACGTGAATGAGAACGCTCAGACTGTAATTTATTAGGCTCTTTCCCCAAAACAACAATAGAGGACAACAACAGCAGTGATTATTTTCAGTGGTACGACGGTGAAATTGGTGATTTGGGGAAACGGTTCAAGCAAAAACTGGAAGTGTTCGAGAAAAAAAAAAAATAAAAATGTTTAGGAAATGACAAAGAGTGGCCACAAACAAACATCGCTACACGGCCAAAGAAACACTAGAGGCTTCAAGACTTCAAGTTCAAGGAGGCAGAAGATATGGTCACTCAAGGTGCATGTTTTATGAGTAACCTGAGTGCAGTTTTGGTGATAAACCCATTTGTGATACTTTTTGTGAGTTTTCGAGCATGACAGTTACCTCAAAAATGCACATATGTCTAATAATAATAATAATAATAATAATAATAATAGATACAATAGAGCCATTTACGCCATTGATGCTTGGGCCCTAAATACACGCCTAAATGCATAACACGATGGATTAAAAATGTAGATTGTGTTCATTCTGATGAAAATGAAATATAATAGTGTTCATCACCAACAATCTGTTACTTGGTTGTAAAAGTACTTAAAGCAATAGCTTTATATATAATATATATATATATATATATATATAGCGAAAATAATCTGAGAACTGTTTGCAATCACGTACAGAAATACTCTATACATAGCGATCTCATCGTTGCAGGCTCCTCTCCCGTGCACACACACACACACACACACACATCTGTCGGCACAGCAGTGCCAGCAATAGCCGCAGAAGAAGCAAAAGCTAGTCATCTGGCCTTTTTTGCGGCCTCTTGACCTGATCGTGTACATCTGACCTTCAGAGCTAATTCATTTGCTGCTGCTACTGTCATAGATTGTCTCACAATTATTACTTTTTTTTGTTGATTGCATCATGCAAAATTGATATTGATGAAGATTGGGTGTTTTGGAGTCAGGTGACAGATATGGGTCACCTGCAGTTACAAATGTGAACATCAATATATAGAGCAAAATATCGAAATCCTGCAATGAAGCTTGTACTGTGAAAATAGCTTTCTGGATCAGTAAGGTTTCAGGATGCACCAGATGCCTATGTAATAGTTGAGCCTAAGAAGGATGATAAATGATTGCAGAGTTGTAGTGAAAGCTTAATTAAATTTCAGCTCAGGGTTATGTGGCATAACAAAAGAACAAAAAATCATCAATGTTCAAATAACAGAGGCTGAAAACAAGCCTGCTGGTAGATGAAACCCATCAGAGAGCAGTATGAGGTGGAGTGCATGCAGGTCCGAGCTGGTTTGTGCGAGTTTGTACTGCTCTGGTTGCTGCTTTAATTCACGAGCAAAGCTGTTCTGCTAAAGCTGGGCTTGCCGTCTGCTTGTTTTATGCGGCTCCTGATGGTGCAGCAGGGAAACAGGGAAGTGTCAGTGCTTTGTGCTTTAGGGCGAGAAAAAATGAGCGAGAGAGAGATAGTAGGAGGATGAGACAGAGAGCAGAAACCTACACATCCTCCGTTTCCTCATGAATGAATGTTGCTTGATGTGTCCAGGGTCCACTAAGCTACGACTGCAGAAAACAAAAAAACGTCACCGTGTGCGTCACAGGATCATGTGACCGAGCAGACATTATGGAGCTTGCAGCTCTGAGAAATGATTGCCTTGCCTTCATTACAGTAAATCAGAAAATGTGTTCAACATGATGCTTGTTCTTCCATTTATCAGTCACCTTTGTGCTGAGATCATTTTGGGAAACACGTCTTGGATCAAGTTGTGACATCATTATTAATACCATAAATTAAATTAAAGCCATTATCTGATGTGCGCAGAGAGCAGAGGGAGTAAAAAAAAATTCTGCGTCCATCTCTGTCGAAGAAGAATAACATCATGCACAATTTTCAGAAATAAAAACCTCCCAAATAAATATTTATCAGTAAAACACTTTGAATGTGACTTATCTCATTGAGGCAAAATACAAGCTACAAATTATAGCTGCAAGCAGCAATTCATGGGCCCAAGCACCAGAGGTGCAGAACTGCCTGTTTCATTAGCCAGTATTGCCATGAGTTCTTTTACTGAACACACGTGTAAACTTCCGGGCAACGTTGCATGATGTGCAGTGGAATTATGCAACACTTCCTGTTTGAGCATTGTGATGGTAATTTATCACCTCACCATGGCAACGATATCAAAAATTCCTTTGCAGTGTAGCATCTTGGATATCTGGAATTCATACTGAACAAATTTGGTTCGACTCAGATGAACCCCACAGGAGACGTATTTAAACGTTTTTGAAAATGCACAAAATCCAAAATGGCTGACTTCATGTTGCGTGGAGATAATGGATGTGAATAAGAAATTTGCCTGCCTTTAGAAGCCATATATACTTATCTGATACGTGTGCCACTATTTTTGAGTTTTCGAGTATGACATTTACCTCAAAAATGCAAATATGTCTAATGAAAAAGGATAATAATAATAATAATAATAATAATAATAATAATAGATACAATAGAGCCATTTACACCGTTGATGCTTGGGCCCTAAATACACGCCTAAAATGCATAACACAATGGATTAAAAATGTAGATTGTGTCCATTCTGATGAAAATGAAATATAATAGTGTTCATCACCATCAATCTGTTACTCAGTTTTAAAAGTACTTAAAGCAATAGCATTAAGCTTTACTTTGTGTAAAAGTACTTAAAGCAATTAGCTTTGCAATAGCATTGCTGGAAAATAGATCGGACAGTTCTTAGCATCAAAATCTGTGTTCATATTAAGCTCAGTTTAATCGCTATAATGTTGGTAGAATACAGTATAGAAGGGAAACCAATGATCCCAGGGGGCTGTGTGTGAAGAAAGCAAAGATAGCCTGGTGTAAATATATGCAGCACAAGGTCACAAGGGGACCAAGCATAAGCCATAATACATAATACATAAAACATGCAGCTCTGAGAAACGATGTTGTGGTCCTTGTGAATTTGAGAAATCAATGAAGTAGAGCTCTAAACCTGTATGAAATCGAAAGAATGAAGAATATAAGCACTGCGGCTATATATTTCAAAAGCAGTGTGTTTGGTTGGAAAAGATTTGATCAGTTCCAAGGATCAGACTTTGTATATTTGATTTACGTGACTTGCTTTGCTAAATGAGATACCTCAGGTGTGTAGCATTCATCCTGTTATGGTTTTGTCACCACAGGTCAATTTATTCAAATTAAGCTCATTTTAGTTGCTATAATGATGATGGGAGAAAATCTATTTGGGTTGTTAATGAAACCTAAGGGCTCTGTGTGCAGAAAGCGAAGTTATATAACGGCACATTCATGATGTAGTATGCAGCCATGAGAAAGGATACTGTGCTCCTTGTGAATCGCAGAAAACACTGAAGTAGGGCTCGAAACATGTTTGCATTGATTTCCGTCCATCCATAATATAAGCAACGCATGCCAAATGGGGGGAAAATCACAATGTTCTTAGGAGCAGTGTTTATTTAAGAGCAAATGTTCTTCGTTGAATGAATGACCTCAGGTGTCTGAAGTTGGGCCTTATTCAGTTTATTCAAATTAAGATCAGGTTGCTTGTTATACCCATGCAAGAAGAGCATATAGTAGTCTTGCTAATGAAACCCAGGGGTTCTATGTGCAGAAAGCAAAGATGGCTTTACATAACTGTGTGCATCATAAGGTCGGCATTTGACTCGAGGCTTGCTCAGGTCTGCGTCAGAAAGAATGGGATGTATCTCCAGATGCAAAACACAGCTCCGGGAAGACTTGGTCACCTAAAGGCTATGTGGGAGAAATGGATGAGTAATGGCTGTAGAGGAGATTGGTGACATGAACCGTTTGCACTGAGCTGTAGTATAATGCCATGTAATGATGTCATTATTCTAGAGGCAGTTTTTCTTCTAGGCAATACACTAAGACTCATACATCCTTTTTGACCACATGGTTGAAAATGTATAATGCCTGGAGCACTAGATGATGTAGCATATGATGTGCGTTGGCTCTAGAGTAGTATATTGGATTTTGTTACCTTCCGAAAAACCCTCGGAGCCCTGAGATGTTGCTGTTAAGGTCAGTAGGTGTATTCGCAAATAATAAAATGTTCTTATTGTGAGGGGAAAGACACAAGTGTGTAAAAACAGTGTGCTCTTTATTACATTAAGTCCAGGAATCGTGGTCATGAGCCGTAGCAAGGGTCAAGATAAAGGCAGACGGAGTTATCACTGGCATATCCAAATCTAATAAGCCAGTCAAATAAACATGGGTCCAAAACAATCATAAACATGAGCAATAAATTTAAGAAACCATTGCTTGGTAATGGACAAAATGTTCAATCAGACTTTGCAATGAAACATAGAAAAAGCAGGGTATAAATAGACAAACCAATCAAGGGCTAATGCAAAACAGGTGAACACAATGTGATAACAAATCAATGATAGGATAGGGGTGGAGACAAGGCTAGAACCAAAACAGAGGCACATAGCAAAATGGAAACGATACCATATGAAGTGAACTCAAAACAACATGGGAGCTCACTGCAAAAAAAATGATATCTTAGCAAATGAAAATATCTTGTGCAACCCTTCGAAGCCTGAAGGCCACAAGATGCAACTAAACTATACAACTCTAAACCTCGGGGTAGTATGAACACGTGTCTTCTTCCTGGCATATTTTCAACTGTTTTTCGGCTTTTTAAATGCTTGCTCGATAGATTCGGGTCCGTAAATTGAGCAATACATACAATTGTATTGAGTGCTTGATACACTGTTTTGTAATGAATAAGCCAAAGATTAGACAATGGTTTGCAAAAATGACCTATGGTGTTATCAGCTTGGTTAACATAGACGATAACTCCAAAATCAAGCGCAACACTGTTGTCCAAACACAGCAATACAGCCATTCCGTACAAATGGCAGCCACTAGTTGGTTACGCGCAGTGGGAAGTTCTCTCACAGCTCTGGACCTCTCCAAGCTTTCTAATATCTGTGAAGCGAGGCTAATGAAGCTGGGATTATGGGATGCACCATCAAAGCTTCACGGCCTGTAAATATTCTGACTGCAGCTGGATTACAATTCTTTTCGATTCCTCCATATCGCACCAAGGCACAGGCCTCATTACCATAACCGAGACTGATAAAAGAGCTACAGTGAGCTGAAGACAGCTGAATCTACCCTTAACACATTCTGTAAAGAGCTGTGTGTACTAGATCAGAGACAAAGAAAAGGACTGAGAGAAAGGAAAACTGTGAGTGATAGAGACCGTACCAGTGCAGGACAACAGTGAAAGCTATTTTGACAGCTTCATCATGACATCACCTTTACTGTAGCCAACCACGTTAAGTCTCAGATCTTGCTAATCGGGGATTAGTAAACACTGCTGGGCATTATGATTCACCTCGGTGAGCCGATTCTTTAATCAAACTGTGGCTACATCCCAAACCATGTACTGTGGTACTCATAGTAAGCAGTAACCTTGTGATGGTGCGCTATGTTCACATACTAATTAGTACAACTTTTTTTGGAGGGTACATTTTGTTGAAGAAATATATATCACATAGGTCTATGGGAGGGATTTGTTGTCCAAATAAACACAGAGGTACATGTGTGAGCGGTAACCTGTGAGCGGTAAGGTATTTAGTAGCATTTTAAATACCAGAATTTTGACCTTCCTTACTGAACACAATGTCACAAGATTGGCTTTCATCCAAATCACTATACGACTGATCACATTTACACCCCACACACCCGCTAATCAATCAACAGGTAAACCAAACCAAAAAAGGAAAAGTCTCAGCCTGTTCTGTTTCTAAAAATCAACTGATTCAATTTGGCATTATGGACTATATTTCAAATTGGTACAAAAGTACGTAGTGGCGTACTTGAAAGGAATTCAAGAAACAAATGTGTGGTAAGAATTGGCGATAAACATACAGAGTTGTTCTCTTAGGAAAGTGTGTGGCTGGGATGCATCCTGAGTACAACACTGTTCATCGTTTATATAAGTGAACTAGCGGTGCAGTAGGAACAATCTGAACCCCTCGGACTCGCCCTACAGGACAGATAAGTGAAATTCCTACTCTACGCAGATGACCCGGTGCTGCTGTCACTCATTATGCAGGGGCTACAGCAGCAGATTGGCCTTTTGGACCTGAGTTGTTGTCGTTGTTCCTCTTTCGGCTGCTCCCGTTATGGGGCCGCCACAGCAGATCATTGGTCCATGTATATTTGATTTGGCACCGTTTTTATGCCAGATGACCTTCCTGACACAGCCCTCCCCAATTTTATCCTGGCTTGGGACCGGCACTGAGAGTGCGCTGTTGCATGCAACCCGGTGGCTGGGGTCAGTTCCCTGGCCAGGAATTGAACCCAGGCACTAGTCCTCCAGGGACCCACCTTTTGGACCTGAGTAAACCTCAAAATAACAATGTCATTGTGATTGAGAAGAAGCCCTGATGTCAGGAACAGAGATAGCAGGTCAACCAAGGGAGCATATTTACCTCAGCTTCAGAACCAACTGACCGACCATCATGTGCCCAATCTTGTGCAAATTATTTGATTGTGTATCTAGTCTGTAAGTGAAGTCCACTCAGTTACCATGTATACACTAGAATGGAGAAACATCTGACAGAAGCCCTGCATGAAGAATTCTGCATAATGATACTAAAAACCCAAAGAAACACTCAAACTGAAGCATGTAGGGCAGAATGAGGCCAACGCCAGACATTCCCGAGTCACGTTAGTGGTAAATATTTATATATTTGTGTTGCAAACTGCACACAGTGTCCTTCTTCAAGATGTCTCTCGTTTGATACAAAGACAAAGACATAGCTGTTTTTAAATCTCCCCAGTTGCCTGAGCACATGTGAACATACACGAGCACAATTATGTGTTCTGGCAGCTTGTCAATCAAGAATGCATGCTTATTTTGTGGGTTTTTTGGATGATGCATTGGTAAAGGAACACTACTTTTGTCTAGACTCAGACATGCTCAGAATAAGAGATAAAGTTTCACATCGGGGTTTTGTTAGAGTTTTTAAATTATTTAACTTGTGGTGCTCTGAGTACAACACATTTGAATTTAATGAACCATGTAAAAGTAGTCCTGTCTTTCATGCGGTGGTGATAACTTAGTGACTTTGTTGCTAGATATGGTGACTTTTAGACTCCTTTAGCAACTTTATTTAAAAAAAAGACCCTAGTGACGTTTTGAGCAGAGGTTAGTGACTGTCCTGCGCTTGATACAGCTCTTCAGCTCACATCGTAGCTGCTGGTATAAGATGAGGGAGTGGGTTCACTCGACTCACCACCAGTGTGTAAAGCCTGTGTGAGTTACGCTTACGTGAGCTGATGTTCGACCAATCACTGATCACTACTGTTCCCAAAGACTAATCACTGATCACTGCTGTTCCCAAAGACTAATCACTGATCACAACTGTTCCCAATGACTAATCACTGATCACTACTGTTCCCAAAGACTAATCACTGATCACTGCTGTTCCCAATGACTAATCACTGATCACTACTGTTCCCAAAGACTAATCACTGATCACTGCTGTTCCCAATGACTAATCACTGATCACTACTGTTCCCAAAGACTAATCACTGATCACTACTGTTCCCAAAGACTAATCACTGATCACAACTGTTCCCAAAGACTAATCACTGATCACTACTGTTCCCAACGACTAATCACTGATCACTACTGTTCCCAAAGACTAATAACTGATCACTACTGTTCCCAACGACTAATCACTGATCACTACTGTTCCCAAAGACTAATCACTGATCACTACTGTTCCCAAAGACTAATCACTGATCACTACTGTTCCCAACGACTAATCACTGATCACTACTGTTCCCAAAGACTAATCACTGACCACAACTGTTCCCAAAGACTAATCACTGATCACTACTGTTCCCAACGACTAATCACTGATCACTACTGTTCCCAAAGACTAATCACTGATCACTACTGTTCCCAACGACTAATCACTGATCACTACTGTTCCCAACGACTAATCACTGATCAGTATTGTTCCCAACGACTAATCACAGATCACCAATATTCCCAGCGACTAACCACTGATTGCCGATATTCCCAACAACAAATCACCGATTACCAATGTTCCCTAATCACTGTCATTGTTATTAAGGACTAATCACTGGTCACCAATGTTCCCCAAACTAATTACTGATTACCAATGTTCCCAGCAAATAATCACTGATTGTCATTGTTGACAAGGACTAATCACTGATCACCATTATTGCCAACAACCAATCACTGATCACTGCTGTTCCCTGTGACTAATCACTCATCACCACTGTTCCATTCTATTCTAAATGTCTTCAGAAAATCTTCCTTCTTCCTGAGTGTTTGATACACTAATGATCATGACCATCCAGTGAGCAAATTAGTGATGTCATCTGGTGACTTGCATTAGCTGCTTCCCCTGAATAGAGTTGGCAAAACTATTATAAAAAATTAAAATACAAATATATATATATATATTTGTATTTTAATTTTTTCTGTATTAATTTCTATATTTTATTTACCTTTTTTAATCTTAAGTTAAAAAGTAAAAAGTAACTAAATAAACAAACAAACAAACAAATAAATAAATAAAACCATGTACCCTACATGTGAAAGACTTACAAGTGAGAAATCACTTGTGCCTGTGGATGTTGTGTGACTTGTGTGTAAGGGAAATGAAGGTATTGGGTTATGAAGTGAAGGTATTAGGTTATGAAGTGAAGGTATTGGGTTATGAAGTGAAGGTATTGGGTTATGAAATGAAGGTATTAGGTTATGAAGTGAAGGTATTGGGTTATGAAATGAAGGTATTAGGTTATGAAGTGAAGGTATTGGGTTATGAAATGAAGGTATTAGGTTATGAAGTGAAGGTATTGGGTTATGAAGTGAAGGTATTAGGTTATGAAGTGAAGGTATTAGGTTATGAAGTGAAGGTATTAGGTTATGAAGTGAAGGTATTGGGTTATGAAGTGAAGGTATTGGGTTATGAAGTGAAGGTATTGGGTTATGAAGTGAAGGTATTAGGTTATGAAATGAAGGTATTGGGTTATGAAGTGAAGGTATTAGGTTATGAAGTGAAGGTATTGGGTTACGAAGTGAAGGTATTGGGTTATGAAGTGAAGGTATTGGGTTATGAAGTGAAGGTATTAGGTTATGAAATGAAGGTATTGGGTTATGAAGTGAAGGTATTAGGTTATGAAGTGAAGGTATTGGGTTACGAAGTGAAGGTATTAGGTTATGAAGTGAAGGTATTAGGTTATGAAATGAAGGTATTAGGTTATGAAGTGAAGGTATTAGGTTATGAAGTGAAGGTATTGGGTTATGAAGTGAAGGTATTGGGTTATGAAATGAAGGTATTGAGTTATGAAGTGAAGGTATTGGGTTATGAAATGAAGGTATTAGGTTATGAAATGAAGGTATTAGGTTATGAAGTGAAGGTATTAGGTTATGAAATGAAGGTATTGGGTTATGAAATGAAGGTATTGGGTTATGAAGTGAAGGTATTGGGTTATGAAATGAAGGTATTGAGTTATGAAATGAAGGTATTGGGTTATGAAATGAAGGTATTGGGTTATGAAATGAAGGTATTGAGTTATGAAGTGAAGGTATTAGGTTATGAAATGAAGGTATTAGGTTATGAAATGAAGGTATTAGGTTATGAAATGAAGGTATTGAGTTATGAAATGAAGGTATTGGGTTATGAAGTGAAGGTATTAGGTTATGAAATGAAGGTATTGAGTTATGAAGTGAAGGTATTAGGTTATGAAATGAAGGTATTAGGTTATGAAATGAAGGTATTAGGTTATGAAATGAAGGTATTGAGTTATGAAATGAAGGTATTGGGTTATGAAGTGAAGGTATTAGGTTATGAAATGAAGGTATTAGGTTATGAAGTCAAGGTATTGGGTTATGAAATGAAGGTATTGAGTTATGAAGTGAAGGTATTAGGTTATGAAATGAAGGTATTAGGTTATGAAATGAAGGTATTAGGTTATGAAATGAAGGTATTGAGTTATGAAATGAAGGTATTGGGTTATGAAGTGAAGGTATTAGGTTATGAAATGAAGGTATTAGGTTATGAAGTCAAGGTATTGGGTTATGAAATGAAGGTATTGAGTTATGAAGTGAAGGTATTAGGTTATGAAATGAAGGTATTGAGTTATGAAGTGAAGGTATTAGGTTATGAAATGAAGGTATTGAGTTATGAAATGAAGGTATTGGGTTATGAAGTGAAGGTATTAGGTTATGAAATGAAGGTATTGAGTTATGAAGTGAAGGTATTAGGTTATGAAATGAAGGTATTAGGTTATGAAATGAAGGTATTAGGTTATGAAATGAAGGTATTAGGTTATGAAATGAAGGTATTGGGTTATGAAGTGAAGGTATTGGGTTATGAAATGAAGGTATTGGGTTATGAAGTGAAGGTATTGGGTTATGAAATGAAGGTATTAGGTTATGAAATGAAGGTATTAGGTTATGAAGTGAAGGTATTGGGTTATAGTGTGTGTTTTGGGACACTTGTGCTTGGCGTCAGTACAAATTAAAAGACTGAAACAGCTTAGGATTCATCCATTTGCGCGAATCGATTCGCTCGTGTACCTCAAAAGAATCGTTCAGAGGGAACCGATTCCTTGGTGAATCACTCGCGGTTGTTAGAAAAGGGAGCGGAGCTGCTGCGGTTTCAGTGCTGCGCTGAAGCCCCGGATCACGGGCAGCTTTTCCACCGCTCACCTGTGCTAGAAAACCGAAATGAGATCTCAGGTGTGTTTCTGCTAAGCGCTAGGGACGTCTGAAGGTAGTGGGGGATAGATTCGTGGCGGAAATAATTGGATTTAAAAAAAAAAGGAAGCCATATTTCTGCGTCCGCGCTACCGATCCGGTTTCTCCTCCATGCTGAAGTCGGCGAGCTGTGGTATGGCGGCTTGCGCCCCCGGGAGTCGCTTTAACGGCGGATACACCAGCAGCAGCAGCAGCACCAGCAGCAGCACCGCCGCGCCCGCGCCGCCTCCGGCTCCTGCGCACAAGGCCAAGCAGAAAGGCTTCTGCCTGGTCAGGATGATGAATCTGAACGGGAAAAAGGAGAACGCAGATCCGCGGAAACAGCAGCACCAGCACGGCACCGTGCCCTTCATCATTCACTGCCACATCGGTAAAGAAATCAAGCACATTTGCGGCAACTGCAGCCGCGCCACCGACGCGCAAGACGGTGAGTCGCTCCATGCTGCGGCGCAACCACCATTCCCATCATTCCCACCATTCCCATCATTCCCAATACAATCCTCACCCTTCAGCTTCACTAGCACTGAAATACACCCCCCTGTGCATGAGTATATGCATGCAGATGTGAGCAAACTGCAGAAAAAACATCTGTTTTGTCAATTTTGCATTAGACCTTCTGTAATGTGGGTTTTTTTTTTTTTAGGTCCAAGCATCCAGCATTCGCATCAATGCGCGTTTATTTATTTATTTATTTTAAATTTTGATTTATTTTTGCTTTCCTTGCCAGAAATGCCAAAATCATTCAGATGCCCTTGTGTGTGGCTCTGTGTCAGAGGTCGGTGTATTGTTATGAGCAGTGAAGCTCAAGCCAGTTCTGCTGGAGTCTAACACGATTTGGTTTGTAATGAGTCCTGAGACTCTGAGATCTCTCCTCGGGTTATGAGGCCGGAAAGAAATATGATGGTTTTTCCCTTCTTTTTCTTTTTCTCTCTCTGTATTTCTTTTTTTTTTTTTTAAGCCAGGAGGATCATTCACATTTCATAGGAATCCTGCTTTTCATGCAGGTTGTATCAGATGCTTTACTGAGATGTTTTAAAAGAGAACATTTGCGCGTTATGGTTGTAAATGGTTACAGATTTGTGTCAGGATTGTGCTTTGGCCTACTTTCAGTTGCAGTTCTGCTTGGTTCACATCTGATCTTCATGATGGACATCTCGTCTTTTTTTATCCTAAGTGTAGCTGAGAGAATGAAAGAGAACTGAAGAGCTGTATGAGCAGGGATTTTGTCTGTGGTTCCTTTTTTTTTTTTTTTTTTAAGCGCATTTTATAGATCATTATTTAAATCAGGCAAAAATCCTTCAAAAAGCAGCTTCTTTGAAGAATGTGGCCAAAAAATGAACATGTATCGTATAAATAGTAAAGGTGAGGTCCTGAAGAAACAAGATTTTGTTCCAGTGTAAACAAGGTATATGGAGGAATCCCAGTAAAAGCCACTTTTACAATTGATGTAGAGAAAATTGATTCTTATTAAAAAATGATATACACTGGAGTGGGAATAATTCTCACTTTGTACAGTATGGATTTGGGTTTCCTGTTTAAAAAAAAAAAAAAAAAAACATTAGTTGTTACCTGTATGTATTGTTCTGATAGGACACTTCTTATTTAGAGATGTCTGGATGTTCAGAGTTTGAAGTGGATGTTCAGAAAAAACAATTTTTAGGAAAAAGTTTGAAAGAGTCTCATTTGAGTCATTTGCTGTTATTTAGAAAAACGTGGGAAATTAATTGACTAATCAGGGGGACAAGGATTTGAGTCATTTTGCTGATGTCACTTTGTAAAAGGAAAAATCCGTCCTGAATGACCTGCATAATTAGCAAATTTCTGGAACTAGTCAAGTGTCAAATAAATGATTATACATATATTATACAAGATACGCAATATACAGCATGTTCAACATGTTTATTTGAAATATCTTCTCTTCTTTTGGGTGACGTTTGTGCTCCTGAGATAAAGTCTGTCCCTTTTAGAATATAACAGGAGGACGGCTGGACAAAGTGTTTTATATTGTGTGTGTACTTTTTGGAAAATGCAAATCAGGAAGTATGTTCACTCCATAAAAATGGAAATTAAAAAAAAAAAAGGTTTACAAAACTTGCTCTAATCGAGGAGTAATTTTAGAAGACATTTTTGTATTATAAGATTATTGTACAAAATTGTACAATAATCTTGTAAACTATGCTCAGATCAAATTTAATACTTGCCCATCGTTGTTGGAATTAAACTGTACACAAGACTGTTTAAACTGTACACAAGACTGTTTAAGATGTTTAAGAAAACAACAAGCAGTGTGATTATTAGGCTTACTGTGATGATGTGAATATTATAATAATAATAATAATAACACTTCATTTATATAGCACATTTGGTGCACTAAGTGCTGTTCAAAGTGCCTTATAAAGAAAAATAATAAAAATAGTAATGAAAAATTGGGTAAAGCAAGGAACTTTAAAAAGTTTTAAAATGTAAAATAAAATGTTTAAAACAATAAATATTCAAATATAGTTAAATACAATTTATCCGTATTAAAATAGATGACTAAATAAAGGCTCATAAAATGTTAAATATTAAACTAGAGAAAGAATAAAGAAAAAAAACGAGTATTCTAAGCTGTTTTTAAAAAACAGTTAGGGAGTGTATATAGATTAAACACAATTTCACATTTTTTCTGTGTTTTGTTCTTGGAACAGAAAGTAATCCTGTGTTTGATGATCTTGGACATCGTCGCGGAGCTTATTCAGTTACACTGAAGTTACTAGACCATTTATAGCTTTATAAACAAATAAAAGGAGTTTAAAATGAATTCTATATTGAACAGGAAGCAGTAAAGTGCTACCAGTACTGAAGTTATATATTCAGTGTTTGGTGTTTGAGTAAGAAGTCTTTCTGCTGCGTCTTCTACATATTATGGACGTAACCGAACGTGAATATGTTATTCTAACAGATCATGTGTTTTTAAATGGATGTAAACAGGGATATGAATAGGAGGTACAGCATTCTTTCTTCCTTTCTTTCTCTCTGAGGTGTGCAGCAGGACTGGGATCCCATGGAATGCAACAGAAAAGTAGCGTAAGCTGGAGGTTTTTGCTTTACTGCGGGGGCGAGTGGTCAGATATGACGCTTGTGCATTTACAAAGTAACTACCTGCACATGGTTGGAGTGCTTCAAATCAGGCTATTAGTTTGTTCATATTTTGTGAGTGGAACTGACTAAATTTGTATAACCAACTTCCAAAAACAAAAATAACAACCACATGAGCAGGATTCGAAAAAAACCGTCTTGCGCACATCTCTAGCTGAGACCGGTTATGAACTGGAGTGATGTAGCTGAGGTTGAGGAACTGTCACACACCGTGCTGACATTTCTGACATTTCTACATCTGGGTGTCTGCATTATTTCCAGTATTATGTAATATTTCCAAGGACATAGTGGTAGGTTGCATATATAGATTAAAAAAAAAAAAAAGCATCCAAAACCCATCGGGATTAGGCCACACCCACTTTGGGTTCAAATCCAAATACAGATATGAATATTTGGAGCAATAAATAGGTCTATATAGTGGTCTAAATTTGTCTGTAAACTTTTTAGGTAAGTATGTGAACAATGCATTACACTAATCTAAACTGGAGATGGAGCACTGAAAGCACGAGTCAACTTCGTAGCACTATGCAATGTGTTTCTAAGGTGAAAAATGACTATTTTATCTATGCTGTCGATGTGCGACTTAAAACTGAGCTCAGAGTTGAGGATAACTTCATGGTATTGCACTTCAGATTTAATGTGTCACCACTTTTGCTCATAGGTTTCACCCAAATAAGAATATTGTACCTTCAGTACCATTGTGAGAATTAAGGAAGCGTTTCCATTACTGTGATAATCATCATGAGCAGTGTCTAGCTTTTTTTCTTTCTTTCTTTTTTTTTTTTAAAAAAAAAAAAAAAAACTCTCCCGTGATTTTATTTCCTTAATTCCTTATTTGCTACTCTTTTTCCTCTCCAGCGGAGGAGGTGGAGCGGCTGGCTGCCATGCGTACAGAGTCACTCGTGTCCGGGACGCACACGCCACCGATTCGCCACAGGAGCAAGTTCGCCACGCTCGGCCGACTTTTCAAGCCCTGGAAGTGGAGGAAGAAGAAGAGCGAGAAGTTCAAGCAGACCTCAGCAGGTGGGAGGTGGAGTGTTTTACTGCACACCATTTTTAGACACGAGCTTCAATAAAACAGTGCTAAGATGGATATATATATATATATATATATATATATATATATATATATATATATATATATATATATATATATATATATATATATATATATACACACACACACACACACATATATATGAGTTAGTGGTCTTGAGTTGGCTTTGAGGCTCTACTGAGACGAGTCGTTTATAAAGTGGTTTATGTGCCGCAGTAGTGGTAATAACACTGAGTGCATTTGCATGTACAGTAAAATTGATCAGTGTGATTAGAAGCCAGTGCTCTGCTTCTACAAGACTCATTTAGCCTCTTAGTGGCATTGCTACGGGTAGACACTATTGGATTAATTATGTTTTCCAGGAGGTCGACCACTTTTTAAATTTAAGCAGCTTGTTAAGCAGTATGAAATAAAACACTCAGGGTGTGCTGTTACAGGAAAATAATCAATGACTGTGTGGTGTGATGGTGCGTGACGAGAAGTACAGTTACTGTTACCAACCTGTAGTCGAGAACCTGAATATCTGACGCACATTTCATCGGATTTCCTGTTTGCTCTGTGCATGACCATGTGAATGTTATATGGGTGATAACCCAAATCTCTATAGATTTGTACCCTTGGTGTTGCTTCTGTTTTGTTATTGATGCACAGAACCAAACGGTTGAGCAGTGAAGCTATTATAAAGTTTTTTTTGGAGACTTTCAGACTTCAGTCTCACCATCTTCCCAGGCATGGGTCATCGATCACACTATCACACTGGCAACCTCGAATAGCATCTATGCTGTTTAAAAATAGCCTGCACAGCTGAATCAATAGTGCAGAGAATTGAGAGCTGCATTTAGCATCCTGTGGGCAAGAACTATACATCAAATCCCCTGTGGGTTTCATTTTCCTCCTGTTTTAATCTTTTCCTCCATTTTATTTTGGAATGTTTCCTGTGGTTTTGCTAGTTTCTGTTCTCTGCTACATCAAGTTCAGTGCTTTTTGAAGTGCTTTGCATGATTGCTTTCCATTACGGTGAATTTAATGTGATTTCCATAAAATCCGCAGTGATCTCACAAGACGGAATGCATAAAACCCGTGCCTTTGTCCTACTCCATTTCCTGCGCTAGAGACAGCAGGAAGAATGTGGGTTAAGCTGTCAGCTCTGCTGCAGGCTGGTTGAGGCGGCGGCAGCGGCAGCAGCAGCAATAGCGGAGAATCAATTTAGGCAAAGCGTTAGTGTTTTCTTCCAGCCAGCTATTTTTACTCAGCCTTTGATGTATATGCTGCAGTGAACCAGAACCGTCAGGGCCAGGTAGAAGAGGAAAACACAAGGGCTTTTCACTTGTGTGATACCTGATCGATTGAGACACAGCGAGGTGTTGGGAGAAGATGCGCTCGGTGTGCTTGTTTGATCCAAAGAACCGGTGGGGGGGGAACTAATATTCAATCATGTATCCCGTCAGTAATCACTTAAATTACTAGACCACTATGCCTCATCCATTGAGACACTGTAAGGTGTTGGGAGAAGAAGCGCTTGAGGTTACCACCTTGAAGGTTATGAACCTGGAGGTTGCCAACTTGGATTGCTAAAGTTAGAAGCAGGAAACCACAAAAAATAATTTTATTGGCATGACAGATCTAAGAAGCGCCAAATGATACAGATCAGGAAATATTTAAGGATCGTGACTGATATCTCAGTGGTTCCGAACATTGGACCCGAG
This sequence comes from Pangasianodon hypophthalmus, assembly GCF_027358585.1. Taxonomy (NCBI): domain Eukaryota; kingdom Metazoa; phylum Chordata; class Actinopteri; order Siluriformes; family Pangasiidae; genus Pangasianodon; species Pangasianodon hypophthalmus. Next base: position 6,239,956 of record NC_069713.1, read on the forward strand.
GTATCCCGAGCTACATAACACCAGAAAACTGGTCAGCTAAGTAACAGGTCATTCCTGAGGCAACATGGATGTATCAGGGTAGGAAGCAGAACAGAAAGTACAAGGCCAGGGTTGAGAACCTGACCAAAATAATAGACTTGGTTAAAAAAAAGGTTGCATCTCGAACCCTAAAGGGTGCTTTGGTTGGTCTTGCTAACGGAACCCTTAGGTAGAACCTTAACAAAAAGGGTTTCCGAACAGGGCTTCCTAAGGAAGCTAAGAAACCTTTACTAAGAACCTTGGAGGACTCTCTTTTTTTTTTTTCCTTGAGTGTGCACATCCATGGAACCACAGATCTAAATCATCAGACCAAAAATATCCTAAGTTAAATGTTATTCCATTCGATCTTTTTTTTTTTTTTTTTTTTTTTTTACATTTGAGGTAACGTCTGACAGCCTGCTCTGCTTTCTCATACACAGCTGTGGGAAATGTGTGCTTGCCTTGCAAAGGAAGGATTTGGGTTTCGTGGTCTGGTGTCTATTTTTTTTTGTGAATTCTCTGAGGGCTGTGAATTGACTCTTGGTGCAGAGCTGAGAGGAGAGTGTGAATCTCGAACTGACTCATCAGTAAAAACGAGCTGCTGTTGCTGTGACTGGCAGCAGACGCCACTGAAGCGGTGACAGACTGTCAATCAGCCATTCAGTCAATTAATCGTTCAATCAGTCAGTAAACTGGCCTGGTCCCACAGTGCTAGAAACATCACAACATGTGACTAGCATTGAATGAAGGTTGACCACTTTTGCAGCTGTAGTACTCCATGTTTGCCAGCCAGCTTAGTATTTTGCAGTGGTCTTAATTGTTTCTGCAGTAAGGCAATTCTTCAAGGTCATCTTTCCAGGTCTCTCAGTGTGGCAGTGATGTCTCTGTCTCTGATTCTTCCACCAGGAAGATGGTTGGTTATCTTTCGATTTTGCCTAAACCTTGTTTTCCTTGAATTGTCTTAAGAGTCTTGAGTTGCTTCTAGCTGTCATGGTTCATAAATAAAAAGGGAGGCAAGGAGAAATCTGTTTTGCATACCAAGTCATCACACCTTTTGCCAACTATGTAAGCAAAGAAATCAAGACAGCATGAACAATAACAGGTTAGGCAAACCGACCTCCATCTTGCAAAAGACCTCCATCTACTTGGTGGAACCTCTGCAATGTGCTCCACCTTCCCAGGAAACTCGTAATGAGAATTCCACTATGGAAACCAGATGGGCAAAAGGGTTGTTACGTTGCTTTGGCACATGCCTCAAACGGAGCAAATGTACCATTTTCAAGTCAGATCTTTGTGATCAAGGGTAGTTGGTGAGACCATCAGATCAACGCCTCACATTCTTTTCCATCGTATACTGTAAATGATGACAGATTGGACATCAGATTGGATGATGTCAGTCTTCATGCCCTAGTTTTGCACAGTAGAAGTTACTTATAAATGTAGAAGTCTTGTATTATGAGACTGATGAGAACTCCAACCAGAAGTAGGGAAAGTAGATGTGAGATTGGGGAAATGTAAGGGTTGGTAAGGTTTTTCGAGGACTAAAAGACCAGGTTCTTCTTAAATAAAGGGTTGTGGGTCAGAACATGAGATTGTAGGGGTTTCAGGATTAGAGTCGTGGTGGCAGTGGATGCATCGGCATAGTCCTTTGACTGATCTCAGCCATTTCCCCAGTTGTTGTCTCATGACAAGTGGTTCATAAGCATTGGCCTTAATGGAAGTGGTAAAACCTCTGATTTACTGCATTAGAAAAGCAGCAGTCTAAAGACAAGGATAAGACATAAATGCGTTTCAGATACTGTCAGTGGCAAACCATGCACAGAGGAACCAGTAGTAAACTATCTTAAGAGATAGTTTTATCCTATTCAGCTTGTTTTTCTGGCACTTAAATGTCATGTTCACAATCTTTGTCTGCCAGATTACCTTTTCTTTAGACTTTGTCATGCAAATTGATTTGACCTACATTTCTTTCCTGTTACCTTAAAAACACTTGAGTCTGATGCCTGAGACATCAACTGTAAAATTGAATCTCATTTTTTTTACCACTTCCTGTGCAATCATACAAAAGGAATTTGAAATGATGTACATGTAAGGAGCACTGCAAGCTTTTTAAAGATATTTAGTGATTAGATTGCTGTTGTTACAAATGTGCATGATAACATGTTAAACAACACACATAATGGTCGTTCCATCCTGATCGCCAGTATTACTGGTCTCTCTCTCTCTCTCTCTCTCTCTCTCTCTCTCTCTCTTTTTGGCTGTGATACCATAGCCTACATATTGGAAGCAAATGAATGACAGATGGCGTCCTACTGTACAGCAGCTTAACATTTCTTGATATAAAAATTTAAAGGTGCAATAGTCACTGTTTGTCATTTCTTACTAGAATAAATAATGTGGAAAATTATGCAGAAATGATAAGAAATAATAATTTAAGCCATTGTCTCAGAACAAGTGTTAGTTTTTTACATAGATGGAAAAAACCCAGTCTGGACACCTGCCTTCCTGTCTGGAAGTTTGTTTGTATTTGGATTGGCCTCTTGTCATTCATTTTATAGACACACTTCTAAGACCCCTTCACATCCTTATAGATCATTATGAGGAGAAGTTGCATGTTTATAGAGTTACACTGCATTCGAGCGGTTGAATTTCTGAGTGCGCTTGAAAGTTGTGATGGTCCTTGCTAATCGTAACTCTAGTTAGCATGCTAACTCTAGTTGAACCACCATACGTTTTGGAGGTTTTGTGTAACAGTCAGAGGCCTTTTTTCCCCACAAATCTTATCAAGATTTATCAATACATTTCAACAGAACTATGAAGTCACTAACCTAGGGAATGGGGAATGAACAAATCATAAAGTCTTTGTAGCTCTGGCCTTGAAAGCAAGTGATTTTGCAGCACTAAACATTATCCTCCCAGTCATGGGTAGTTGTGCGTGATAAATCCTGTGTGAGTATGGAAAAGAAAGTGCTCTGTAACCGCATGCTACAGGTGGAGATGTGGATATAGGAGCACTACAGCACTTTTCCACTGGCTAATACCAGACATTGAAAGAGCTCTTATTTTAGCTCGCCTAACGTTTGTCTATAGATATTTTTTCTTGCCAGTGTTTGTTGCTGCTAGCAGTATAATCCACGTGCTGAGTTTAATGTTTAAAATGTTACAGCGTTGATGTGACTTGCGCCTTGACTCATGAGCAAAGTGCACAATCTGGAAGTGTACATGGCTCAGTGCTCGCTGATCTGACGTGCATTCGCTTGCGATAGTTTCTCTGCACACAAGCTTCACTACTCCAGGCTCCCAAATAATTTGTTTGTGTGCAAATCATGGCATGGCACTGTGCTCAGTTTTAATGACCACGCTTGTTAATGCTGCTCAACTTATCCATGTCATTTCATGTCATCTGTTTGTTAGCATGAGAGCGTATCTCATAGTATCAGATGATATCAGATGTTCGTATCAGAGCATTTCTTTGAGAGAAAGTGTACAAGTAAATGAACATGGTATTGGACCTATATCCAATACCTGTATCAGTATCAATGATCTAATCTTCACTATTTCTCTAAAAACTCATATATCCCTGCTTGTAAATCTTGGTGCAGTGATGATCATGTATATATTTTTTTCAGATTTATGCATTGGGTTAATAAATACCAAATATCAAATCGATTTTAATCTGGAAAACAAAGTGGTGTTAAACCTTTTAATTCATCAGCAGTGTGACCTTCTCAGAAGTGGAGCTCTTCTCTAATTTGGGTCACAACCATGCAAACAGTGTACGTATGAGGAGTGAAGAACTATAAATAGGAAGTCATTTGCAATCCAATAAGTAAACCTCACTTCTAAAGCCCTTTATTTTGATGGCTTTATGCGTATGATATTGATTTGAATAAGATTTTAATATGAATCTGTTCATTTGGCGCAGCATTGTTTGCTTAGATGTTTGCATCTGTTTTTTTTTTTTTTTTTTTTCTTTTGTAGACGTTGTAAAAAAAATAAATTAAGTCGTATTCAGGATGTTAAGCTTGTTAAGGTTTGCTTAATGGCTCACTATTTTTAATAGTGTACATTTCTGTATTCCACTTCCAGGAGCTGGAAAAACAATGATGCTGCAAAGCCGTCTCGGAGTCAGTACTTTCAAACTGAATAGCTTTGTATTATCTGTGCTGTGTTCTTCTTTTGTGTTAGACATTTGCTCTGATGACTGGCTCTCTGACTCATTTTTTGCACCAGCGAGTCTCTGTTTTATATGAGCTTCTCTTAGATATCTGTTGGTGGATCTGACCTAAAGTCTCTGTGAGTTGTCTTTGGAAAATGTGATTGAACTAGGATGAATCACTGCCATTTCTTTGTACAGTTTACTTCACTGTTTATTAAATGCTAGACGTGGTGTTGGTTTAGTTTAAATCCGAAACACTCCAGTCACTTAGGAAAGTAAATGTCGGTGTAAAACCCCTGTGTATATATTACAGTAACCTTCAAATGTATGTATGCATGCATGTATGCATGTATATATGCATGACATCTTTCATCTACAGAGTAATGTTAATACCCTGTGTGTACTGTTATGCTTTATAAGGCTTATGTTATGTTATGTTATGTCTGCCAGATTCCGAGATTGCCCAAGCTATTTTTTTATTTAAATTAAATTGTGTGGTATATGAACTTGGAACCATTTTACACATCAACCTATGCGTACCTAGCATCACCGTGTACAGATGATTACACTTTTACATCTTTCTTTTTGTTTCCAAATGTGCTGTCCCATTCTAGAGCTGAAACAATTTAGTCTTTTACCATTTAATCCAACTCTTAGCATTTAGTCCAACTATTTAGTTACATTTAAACTAACCGTTTCCAATTTAATCCAACTGGTAGCATTTGGTCTCAATTGGCCAACCACTTGGTTACCATTTGTTCCCACCGTTTACTTCAAATTCCAATGTTTAGTCCAACTGATTATCATTTAGTTTTGTCATTTAATGCTGTCATTTAGTTCCACCAAAGAGTCCTACAGTTTAGTTCCACTGTTACCATATGGTCCTGTCATTTACTCCAACTTTTACGTTTAGTTACACTGGTTAGTCCAACTTTTACCATTTAGTCCCACCATTTACTCCAACTATTATCATTTAGTCCAACCATTTAGTCCAACTTTCGACATTTAATCCCAATAATTGCTTTGCCCTTTACCATTTGGTCCCACCATTACTGTTTTGCATTCACTTGCTATTAGCATTCATTTCATTTGGTCTAGCCATTACATTTTGTGTAAAGTTCAACTTTTCTTATTTGCTTAGGCCATTTAATCCAACCATTATCATTTGATCAAAGCATTTTGTCCCACTATTAGCATTTAGTCCAACCCTTTAGTTCCGCCATTACTATTCACAATGTTTATTTTCTGTTCCAGATTATTTCATTCAGTTCTGTTGAAGCAGGTAATATAGGCTCACCCTTACCAAATGTTCCAGAAAGTTCTCTATTGCAGCATTCACTTTGCTGTATTCGGACATTTCTGGCTGGGAATTTAATTTTTAACGGTCCTAGTTTGATCTCGGAGGAGCTTTCGGAGCAGATGCTAACCCAGAAAAGCATGCCAGTCTGTCTTATGTGCAGCCCGAGGACTTGCGTAACATCTCATAATGTACCATACAGGGAGTTTAGCTGGTCGAGTTTCGTCATAAATCTCTTGCTAGTTATGTTTTAAATTTTTGACCTGGCAGAATGACTATTTGAGAATGGCTGGTGAACATTTAGCATGTTACGTGCAGAACGGTCTGAATCACAAAGTCTGATTCACTGATTAACAGTCAGTGACATTTGATTTTGGGCTCACCTGCTTGAATGATATACATCTGGCATCCTGGTCATGATAGACATTTGAAACTGTGAAAACTCATTAATAGTCATAATTCAAATTAATTCACATGAACTGGAATCCAAATCAATTTAAATGCGTGTAAGCTGTGCAAACCAACACACTTGCACCATCTGGGAGAACTCACGGAGCAGTCGTGAAGGTATCATGACCCAGAGGACGGTGTATTCTTGGCACATGCTTTCGTAACCTCATATTTTTTGTTTGAGTTTGAATGGGGTCTATTCACGATTTCTTCTTTTCTGGACTTTGACATTTACCTGGTTTAGAAGATCCTGAGCCCATCGCCTCAATCCTTCATATTCTCATGCTTACACTGTCTTTGGTGAGACCATAACTATTTTTCCTCCAAATCACCATGAATGTATTGATGGAAAAAAAAAAAGTTCTTAAAAATGGACTGAATTAGCTGCCTAACGAATGCTCAAGCTCGGACACATTCTGAGGAGCTAAATCATCCACATGCACAAGCATAAACCTTATTGAATTTTAAGGAAGCTAAGAATCTAAGCTTATGAAATTGTCCCATTTTGTGCATGAGGATGAGGATGGTGCATTGCAACACTGAGTCAAATATCTTTTTTAAATTAATTAATTTAAATATGTATCTATAACGTTATGAAGTTGGTACCTAATATGTTTAATGTAAATATGGAAAGTTTGTTTTGGCACCATTTAGTCACATCATTTATTCCAAATAGTTGCACCATTTAGTCTGGCCATTAACATTTTGTCCAACAATTACACTTTAGTCCCACCATTTAATCAAACCATTAGCAATTAGTCCCAGCATATACTTCCACCATTTAGTCAATCTTTTACCATTTGGTCCCACCATTCCCACTTAGTCCAGCTATTTAGGCCCACTCATTAGTTCCACAGTTTAATCCAATTATTACCATTTAGTCCCACCTTTAGTCCAAAATGTTTCCATTGTCCCAGTGTCCAATGATTTGGTCCCACCATTTAGTCCAACTACTGCCATTTGTTCTCACAATTTAGTCCCAATATTACCATTTAGTCCTGCCATTTAGTACCACTATTAGCATTTAGTTCCAGAACTTAGTTCAGCTATTGTCATTTGGTTTCACCATTTAGTCCCAATATTACCATTTAGTTCAGCTATTTAGTTGAACCATCTAGTCTTGACATTTAGTCCTGCTATTTAGTACCACTATTACATTTAGTCCCACCAATTAGTTCAACTACTGTCATTTGGTCTCACCATTAATCCCACTATTACCACTGTTGGTTTTTGGTCCTAATACTAATAGTAGTATGAAACTAATAGTCGCACCATTTATTCCAACTTCTAGTATTTTAGTCCAATCATTATTATTTAATCAGACTATTTAGTTGCACTGTTGGTATTTAGTCTGAGCATTTTCAGAATTCAAGGGAAATAATAATTCGAGTTTTTTCGTATGCACAGTAAAAAAGGCAGTTATGTTGTACAATGAAATTCTTACTCTGTTCTTCCAATAAACCATTAATACTGTAGAGAAGGTGTTATAAAGAAAGTGTGTATACTTCAAGTACTTAATGAGGTAGGTAGGCTGTAATGCAGTAAAAAAAAATGTTAAAAAAAAAAGTTCAAATGTGCAATATTGCAAGGTTCGTTAGCAGCCTTGTTACCTTTTAGTCTGTCACTGTTTATCACTCATCCAGGTGAGATGGTGTCCATGCTTACCTTACCTAATATGTGTATGTGTATTTTCCATTAGTGCATGCACATATGGTCTTGGGCATTGATGCATATACTGCATGTACATCACACACACACACACACACACACACTCACTCTCTTATCCTATTCCTCCACTTTTCTGTAGTGTAGTTAGGAATATTTCTCCATCCTGCAGAGGAAATTTATGCACAGCAAGCATAATTCTTCTCTTTTCACTTTCTTAACTTGTTCCTTATTTGCAGGGGCAGATTTTGGAAATACCAATGCGACAAAAACTGCCTCTTTTCGGAGAGTGCGGTGCGGTGCGGTACGGAGGTTGGAGATAAAGTCCCTCAGCTGCCACTGTCTAAAAATAGCATAGCCGTGGCGCTGAGACTTGGCATTACTGTAAGACTTTGCACATTGCAGCACCTGCTGACTTTTATCTTTGTATCTTTTGTCCATTGTATTAAAAATTGAATTCATTTATCCCGTGTGTGTCCTAAACCATTTCCCATCATAAAGTAATGGACTGTCTTGCTCAACATAATGTTTCATAGGTATTTCGGGGATCGTTTTTTTTTATAGTGTACCTGAGACTCTAGATATTCTATAAGGCTAGTCGTGATGTTGATCTTTCCAACATGTGAGTCTCTTTAACCGTATAAGCTCTGCATTAAGGTTTTAAGTTGCAGGCGAATGTTGTCATTACAGAATGAACCATAATTCCTTTGTCAATCAGAAGACACTTGATGTCCTTCAAATGACCAGAGGTCATGGACTGAATGCTGTATTTTATTTTTTTTTACATCTCTGAATTTTATTCTTTACTCTTGAGAATCAGTATTACATTGTGACGTCATCACATGTTCATATCTGAACATCTTACACATCAGGTGAGGGAAATAACAAAAAGTGTATATATATGTATATAATATATACACATATATATGCATATACTTAAGGATACCGCATCATTTGTTTGGGTGGGTTACAAGATCATCAATGAAACATACATATCTCTACTTTTTGCATTTCTTCATTTATTTCTATACATGTACTATAAGTATACTCCTCTTCCCTAACTATAGCAGTTGCCCTCTAAATGACAGATAATAAATTACACTGCTAGTGGACATAACTATAATGTCCGTCAAGACGTCATAACCATGCATCTCTTCTTTTCATAAAATAGTAATACTGGTCTCTGCTAACGTAAAACATATTTAAATTGGCAGTATTTTATTCATATCCAGAGAGACTAGTGACTCAACTGTGGCACGTTGGAATCCATCTTAAGATGTTTGTTGTGTACCGTCCACGTAAATCCAATTTAAATATTAAACTGTACACTGATGACTTTATTTGTAAGCCAGTATGTGTCTAAAATCTGTTATTTCTGATTTATTTTGTATGATAATCCCTATAGAAGGTTTTGTTTTTTTGGTTCCTGGAAAATTATATTTAGGAGATTCAAGATGCATTTAAAACATTTAAATCTAATTGGATTTCAGCATTTCGGCTAGATCTTATGAAAGTGGAAATGCACCCGTCACTCCAAAACACACTTCTCCAACCAAATCTCCTTCCAAAACATTATTAAAAAAAAAACAGAGTCTAAACAATTTATTCCTTTTCTCGATTCATCAGTTAGTATCCCTCCCGATGCAACCATATTTATCTATCAATAAATAAAATTTTGTTGCTTTGATCAGATAATAAGTTTCAACTGATAAAAATCAGTTGGAATGAAAATTCTGATTTATTAACAAAAAAACATGCTCAAATAAATACCTTTTACAGATGGACGTGAGTGTTTGAGACATCTTTCAGGGATCACTTGAATGCATTATAACACTTCTAAACAGCAATTTGATTGAGTGATTCAAGCTTCTTTAAATGTACTGAATTGAATAGAATTGTTTTTTAGTTCCAAAAACCTCTTGAATCAAGAATCAGTGAATCAAGAATCAAGTCAAGAATTTGACTTCCTGAAAACTGCTATTTTTGATGTGGCAACAATCTTCTGCGTAAAAACAACACTGCAAATTGGTGTATGTTGGTGTACCACCAGTTATGGTGGCTGAGATCATATATGATCTATGTATGAAACCAGAAGAGGAAAAGAAAATGAGAGTAGATGAATAAGTTTTATGCTGGAGGTAGGAAATGAACTGACATAGAACAACAAAAAAATCCACTCCTCCGAACAGACAGCGTTGAACACAAAAGCGTGACGGACATGATCAGAATCGGCAGTGACTAATAGACAATTTGTCATCTTCAAAAGTGCCGACTCGGTGCTGTGAGCATCCATAAACCCCGACTGTCAAAAAAAACAAAAAAACAAAAGTGTGATCATAATTCTTCTTTGCAGCTGTTGGAGGATGAACAAATATTTAATCAAGATGCCCTCAAGCACTTGAGTATATTTTGATGAGTTAAAATTGTTCCGGAGTCTATATTCTGACAAAACGTGTACTGGAAACGTGTTTATGTCTGTTTTATGTGACATTTACGTTTATAAAGTGTGTCAAGTTTAAAAAAAAAAAAAAAAAGATTGGACTTGAAGTAAACACATGATTTCTTTGCTGCTTTCTGTGGAGATTTGCCTGTGAATCAATCCCGGGTCTTATTATTAATAAAAAATACCACTGTGCTGTTAAATCCTCACATCTGATTGGTCAGAAGGTGTTGATTAATTTTCGATAAAAAGAGGACTCTTACAGTAGTGCAGCTGCAAATCACAGGTTTGGAGCATTATATTAATGCTCTTGTTCTAATACATTATCATTCCTGTAGTCATTCACAGGGACTTGTGTGGCGAATGATCCACAATAACAGCTTCAAAAACATTGATAATCTTTGATATGATGCTTTCTGTAAGGAGACATTTATGGAAGGAGTCTCCAGTGTCAGAGATAAACCTGTAACTTGTTCATCTTGTTTTGTTTTTTAAGGATGAAAGAATTTACGATTTGTGGGTTCTCTGTAACATGATGAGCTGTTTTTTGTTTTTTTTTTTAGAAATATTTATTAAACATATAATTAATATTGGTGTTTGTGCGTCCTCAGCTCTGGAGAGGGAGATGTCGGCGAGACAGAGCCGGGAGGAGCTGATCAAACGAGGAGTGCTGAAGGAGATCTTTGAGAAAGGTGAACATTTTGCTATGATTCATATATAACAGCAATGATGTTCCAGGCTGATTGGCAAGACTTCGTCATATTACCAATTTTGGAAGTGGCTCCTTACTGGTTTATGGGATGTGTGCGTGTGTACTTATTTCAGATACAGTTAAAGACAATGTGAAGCAGAAAATTTCAAACATTTTTCATCTGAGTGAAATGCACTTTTGTGCAGGAATAATGTGAAGTGGGACTTTAGCCCTATCTGGACAGGGTTAAATTTACATGCGGTCCTGGGGTAATTTTCTGTTTTTTCCATCCAACTTTATTTCCATCCGGATCTCCATGTCAGTGTTTTTCTCCATCCTCCTCTGAGTAAATTACTGTCCAAATTACCTACTGTGTTTTTTTTTTTTTTTTTCAGCACTCATCTGATCATTTTAGTCCTGGATACACTTGTAACGTGGTTTTTTGTGCAGATGTCGCCTAAAGTTAGAAAAAAAAGAAGTCTGACTGCTGCTACTTGCTATATTTAGTCTCGCAGCACGCATCAGTGCCCCTCCCCCAAATATTAAACACTTCCCGAGATACAAAATGAAAAATGGATGCTTCTCGTATACATAGTGATTATTGTTTTATTGTATTTTTAAATTGTTGAACTTTGGTTCATCCCAAACTGAAATAAGAGCCAGAGTCTCTTCTCTACTCCAGCGCATCTTCAACCACTGGGACGCCATGTTATGAATGGAGCGTGATCACATGACCTCTTAGAAACTCGCTCCTCCTGCGGTCATTTTATTACTACCCAGATGCAAGATTTTTATCACTGAGGAGACATGTAAAAAGATTTATTACCGACATCCCTCTGATAAACTAATCCAATCTGAGTATGGCTTTTGGTTTTATTGGCTTGGCTTGGCTTGTTTTGGTCGTTAAAATGAAACATGGAGTCAGATCAGAGTTCATTTATTGGCGTGAAGAAGTCTCTGGACCATCCACCATACAAGTCCCTGTGTTAGTCGTTACTATAGAAACGAGCAGCAGATCTTGTGTATGCTGGTGGACACTTCTTGTGCTCATTCATACTTCTTTGTGTAAACATTGACTGTGTGTGATTGAAAGTCTATTATTTGCTGACATGACTGTTTTATTTTTTTTCCCCCTCCTTTCATTTCGATTTTTAAATTTCCTTCAGCGATCTGTAGAACATTTACAAATCAGATTGGCTGCTTGTCTTTAGTCCTCTAAGAGCTTTAACGTGTGTAAGCTGATTACGGCTTGTGTGTGCTGGTGTGTATTTTCAAGGCGACAGTAAACAATACAGATTATAATTGATGTAGAAATGTTAGCTGCTTGATTAGATCTCACACACACACATTGTGCAGAGCTAGTTTATGAGAATATATATTGCTTTGAGCGCTAGTGTTGGCATTAAGTACCCTTGTGTTGAGTCATAAGTCAAATACGCTGTAAGCCAATGTATTAGAATCAATTTTTTTCCAAAAGGAAACTCCAGGATTAGAGTATTGATACTTTATCCACCAGTCTTTATGGTGACGAAGAAAAAATGTGAGAGAGAGGAATGTTTCAGTGACAGTGTTGCCTTAAAGTAAGGATTTAGTCTCGATCTGCTCAAGAGATCAGCAATCGCTCGAGTTCCAGCACTGCAGATCATGGATTTGTGTTGCTCCAGAAGGGGCTTATGGGTAACGACATGTATTTACATGCATCTTTACATTCAAATAAATCATAATTAATTCAGATGTCAGGTCATACTTTATAATAGCACTAGTACTGAAAGACATAATAATAATGTGAGTGATGTTGAGAAAGCAGATCAGTGACCTCTCTTTCTCTCTCTCTCTCTCTCTCTCTCTCTCTGTCTCTTTGTGTCTCTCTATGTGTCTCTCTGTCTGTTTGTCTGTCTCTAAATCTTTGTCTCTTGCTGTCTCTGTCTCTCTCTATATATCTCTCCTCTTCCCCTCTTTCACTCCCTCTCTCTTTGTCTCTGTCTGTCTCTCTTCCTCTGTCTCTTTCTCTTTATCTCTTTCTGTTTTTCTCTCCACCCCTCTCCCTCTGTCTTTCTCACTTTCTTTCTCCCTCTGTCTCTCTATCTCCATCTCTCTCTCTCTCTCTCTCTCTCTATCTCCATCTCTCTCTCTCTCTCTCTCTCTCAGACTCGAGGATGGCTGTAGTGAAGCAGGAGGTGAGGCTGGAAAACGGCCTGTGTGCGACGCCCAACCCTTTAGAGAGCAGCCGAGCGACAGAGCTGCTCCTGCAGGGACTGACAGACGGCCACGGAGCGGGTGAGTGGGAGGAGCTAAGGCAGGAAAATAAAAAAATAAATAAATAAATAAAAGAGAAAAAGCACACTGAAATAAGATTAACTATCAACATGCAGGAATCTTCAGTGCCTCAATTCACAGCAACTTTTAGATTAAAGAAAAATTAGAGCTAGAATCTGTATATAAGGGCTTTGATATTACTCACCAATATTCCTGATTTTTTTTCTTTTTTTTCCCCCAAAGACTTGAAAAAAATGTAGAATAGTATTTCAATCATTTTATATAATATTCAGTTTCTTGAAGAAATAGGTAATATCACAGTTTTATTTAAAAAAACAAAAAAAAACATTCTATGAGCTGTTCAATAAAAATGAATCTGATTTTTTTTTCTGCTGAAATTGTATATTTTCTGCGCTACCTAAAATCCACGTTAACAAATTTGTCTTCATAGACCTTAACATCAAAGTTGAGTCAACTTTCCCCTCTTTGATTTCTCACAAAAAAACATCTAAAAATTATATATAAAATTTAAAAATATACTGACCAGGACTCAAGATGAATGATGGTATTAAAGATGAAGATGAATGATGCCATTAAATTTTGATGCATGTAATGTTTGGGAAGCGTGCAACACAGATGATCAGCGCTGAATCATTAACAGATTGTCTATTAAGCTCATTAAGTGAAAACTTTTCTTATGAATTTGGATGAAAGAAGGCTAAGGACTTTTAAGGACTGGTTCTTCTAACTAACATTTTAGCATTATTTTAACCAAACCTTTATGGATTTGTTCATTATCTTACAAAGTCTACTAACTCATGCACTTAGACAGTAATTGCTTTATTTCTGATGGTTCTGTGTGTTTCTACAAGTAATACAGGAATTTGTTCCTTTAGGAAAATAAAACCAAATCTCCAATGGCTTCCTATTTCCTGTATATTCTCACTACATAAACTATAACATAACGGCTTTTTAGACCCTACATACTACTCTATATATCTAATACAGCGATATCTGAAATCCAGCCACGGTAATAAGCGTCCTTTTGGGAATGAACTACTCACATAAAATAGCATTACATCATTGTTTATATACAGGTTATATACAACTGGTAAAAAAAAAAAAAAAACACCTAAAATGTCCTCTCAACTCATCAAATTTCAACCCCTCAACTTGGGGTAGTCTTCTCAAGTACCAGTTGTTTACGCTGTGATGTCAAATCAACATGGCCGCTCACACTGTGAACAGTGTAAAGTCTCCCTTCTCTACTTTTTAAATGAATTTAATTAGCAGTATTGGCTTTAGATCAGTTGATATACAGACACAGCACTTGGTTAAATCTATAACACTGACCATATTAATCACTGTTTTGAGAATCATCAACATTAGAGTGATCACTAACGTTGCTAGAGCTACTCGCTGTTGTCTGCTGTTGTCTGCTGTTGTTGCTGTGCTGCGATTTCAGTCCAAAATGTTGCATGAATGTTTGAAGTTCACTATAGTAGAGCAGCACCAGTAACCACTCTGGCCTGAAACTGAAAAAAATTGTGGAAACACTATGACATCACAACACAAGGAGGTTAGGTTACTACTGCATATGATCACCATTTCACAAAAAAAGAACCCAAAAACAACAGTACTGTAAAGAAAAATGCCTCCAGGAAGTGTTTTACATTTTTTTTAATCATCATGTATTTATCTAGAGATGTTTATTGTAGCTGTATATGATGTGCATTTATCTAGAGCCTTATTCTGAACCCATTTGGCCAAAATATTAATGAAAAGTAGAACACTGGATCATGAACTTTTCTTTCTTTCTGTTCTTCTGTCTTTGAAACCTGGTTTTAAAGCATTTGAACGCATTTTGTTTGTCAGATTGTCTTCAGGTTGAAGAATTTGCTTTCTAATAGCATGACCATGAGAGGCCAGGATGCAAATAACAAAAAAAGTCATACAGAGCCAGCATGTATACCTGCTAATTTAATTTATGGATGCAATGATAACGCTTGAATAATGAAGGCCCCTGTAGTTGAGCTGTGTGTTACTAAAAGCGAGTGAAGTTTATGCTGATGTTGGTGTATCTATGCTGAAGTTATGTTATCATGCTGTACAGTGTGAAGATCAGCCATTCACACAAAGCTCAGCATGATGAAGGTGGAGATTTAGGACTGCCGATGATCACCTTAAAACATTTCCGCTATAGACAGTAGCGTAACCAGTGACTCACGAACACGAGTCTCTGCATCGCTGTTTAATTATGCAGCGTGAATTTCAATCAGGAAACTGAAGCGCTTGTCTTTGGGGCAGCTCCGTCTTCTGCCGGGCCGCTATCAGCTCTCCAGCTCATCAAGATAATGACTGTGTAAAAATGATCAAACGCATGAAAAAGGGTGCAGCTTAATGAGTCAGTCATGCTAGTGGGTTTTTTTTTTTTTTATCATCAACAAAACTTGATGATCAAGTGCTTTTTTTCTGTAGGTTTAGTGCTGTGACCCTGTGGTGCTTTTCCAAAACTTTACACTTTTATTTTGCATACTTCAGCAGTTTGATCCCTCACCGAGACTTAGCGTTAACTCCAATGAGATGGTTTTATTAAAATGGTGTAGCAGAACCAATCGACTCTAGTTCAGCAGCTCCAGATTTATTTGAATGTGAACTATCGTGGCTCTGTAGCAGCTCATCAAGAAACGAAAGAGCTTTCACAGACTTTCATATATATATTTTTAGTATTTCATTTATTCTTTCTAGTCTGATTAGTGAAATAATCGAACTAAAGAGAATAAATGAAATGTATATATTTATGAAAGTCTGCGAAAGCTCTTCTGTTTCTTTTCATTTCTTTAAAAAAAAAAAAAACCCTGATGATGTAAATAGAAAGTTTAAAGAAAGTTTAAAGACTTTTGGACAGAAGTATCTTATCTGCATTTTTTTTCTCCCCAGTTCAAGTTCGAAACATACGTCTGATATGAAACATAACCACTTTGAATTGATGTCTTATTTATAGTCATGAACTAATTGACATTATCACAAAAGAGACAAAGAAAAAGAACCTCCTCCTCTTCTATATAATCTTAACCCCAAAGTAACACGGGGTTAAAAATATAAAAACGTTCGATTAAAAAAAAAAAAAAAAAAAATCAATAAATTGTTCCATCTTTAGAAAAACATCAGCGCAGTTATCTAATGGTCAACAAGCCTGTTATTAACACAACATTTATTTTCCTGCATTTTCTGCAGCTCCTATTGAATTCCGGGCCTCCATGGAAGGCAGCGTTTGTCCTCAGGACCCCTCCCTGAAGTCGTCCCTGGTTCTGCCTGCTAAGAAATCAGTGGTTTTTCCAGGTGAGGTTCAGGAGAACCCTGCGAAAGCCGTGCTCTTCCACAAGCAGCCGCCCGCTCTGCCACCGAAGCCTTTTACCCGGCAGCTGAACCACAGCATAGGTGAGGAAGAGCACTTGGTCACATGACCACAGCTCTGCTGCATTCAGGGTTTAATTAAAGACTGAGATGGTAAAGGTGTGGGATGTGGTTAGAACCAGGCCAGTATTCATCTTCTTCTGTTACCGAAGGGATTGCTATGGCTCCAGCACTTCATCACACAACAGCAGTTCACATATTCATTGAGATGTTTCAAATATTCATCTTCCTGCATTCCTTCCTCTCCATCAGAGCCATGTCAGACCCTGAAGCTGCCCTGCGTTCAGGGGAAACACTCTCCTCCTCTTCCTCCTAAGAAAGTGATGATCTGCGTGCCATCCGGAGGCCTGGAGCTGCCCGTCTCCTCCCCGAGCCCTCTCGCCACCTACCCCGGGAAGTGCACTCCCATAATGCACCACGGCAGCCTGGGGGGGCATCACGGACACCCGCACCAGCTGCAGTACGGCAGCGTGCCCAGCCGCATCATCGAGGAGCTCAACAAGACGCTGGCGCTGTCCATGCAGAGGCTCGAGAGGTCCGTCTGGGGCTCATGCAGGTTTTTTAAGAAGACTTATTCATATTTCAGTGGTCTAGTGTCCGGGTTGCCAGGTATCCCCAAAATTCCAGCCCAAGAGCAGCACAACAAGACCTGAAATGTCAACTATCCCAAAATGTTCAGGAATTAGAAAATGGAGATGCATTTTCTTCTTTTTCTCAGCCTCTGTATGGGGAAATAATGTCACTGTGGTGTACGCACATTTCTAATTTGCAGTATTTTACACCTTTTTATCATCGCCTGGTACGGCCATTATCCACTCCATATTTCCCTCTACAACGTTTTTTCCATATTTACTTGCCGTTCTGATGAAGGCACACATAGAACGAATGATCTCTAGCCTTCTTACTCCATTCAAAGAAGCTTTCACAAGGTGATGATGTAACTAGCCTATTTACAGAAAAGCACTCTGACCTTAATCACTGTGATATCTGTAGCTCTCCAATCACAACAGAAACAGGTCTCTGCATCACTGATGCACTGTCTGCGCTTGTACTTTACCTTTATTTGCCATAGCCTATGTTTGCAAAATTGATTCGTTTTAATTCCAATTATTTGTTTATAACAAGATCTTGGTAGCTGTGGACAATTTTTAGCCCAAAATACATGACAAGTGCACATCTGCAACCTTCTTCCAAAACCAGGCCCATAGGGTGTAAAAAACACAGCCCTGGCAACCCTGGGATTTTTGATGCTTTGCACTGTATTGCACTTAGAGGAGGTTTGGAATGGATGTGGAGTAGAAATTTAATATTAGTATGTTAGTATTAGTTTAATCTTAGTATATTAGTATATTTTAAAGATGTTTAAAGTATTTCAGATCTTTTTCTGCTGTATAGATCCCCACAATAAATAATCACGTCAATAAAAACGTCCAGTTGCATCGCAGCGTTCGTATATGCTACAAGGTTCTTAAAACGGGGTTGGATTTAAAACTAGCGTCACCTTTTTGTCTGCTTCTGAACACAACTAAACTACTGCTCATGGATTAACAGCTAACTAGCAACTCTTAACTAGTACAGTAGAGGCACTATTAGAGATTAGCTACATGGAGGTGACAAGGTGGCGTTTTTACAATTTCTCAATAGCTGAGGATGAATTTCAATCCAGCATCAGCTTGTTATCTGCTTATGAACATGACTAGACTACTGCTCGTGCAATAACAGCTAGCTTCTAAGTAGTGTAATAGCCGTACAGAGATTAGCCAGCATGTGCAGTTTAGCCGTAGCGTTTATGTTTTTTGAGCTCTTACTAAGACGATACAGGAGATTCTTGAAAACCGTGATTTTTGATCTTTTGTACAACAAATTTGAAATCAGATTTTCCTTTTTAGCTTTTTAACCACTGGTTTGTGTGTGTTTTAAATGGTTGATAAAAACTGTGAAACCATGCTATTTTAAAAACAAGGTTATCATACCATGAAAATTTTAAACCGTAACACTTCTACGACAGTACGAAGGACACACACTGCCTCAAATTTGCCTAAAATAAGGACCAGCTTTTCAGTCAGTGCACAGCGTCCTTTATCTCAGGAGTAGAGCTGCACTGTAGCTGAAATGCGAGGTTTATTAGCATGAGAGCACGTGAAAGGCCAGTTTTGCTCTTTTTTTAGAATATAGAGCAGGTCACAGCTGTAGCGTAGCTCGTATCTCGGATGTGCTGTTTGTGAACTGTGACCCAGCTAAGCTAACACGCCCACCTCGACTCCATGGCCCATTTTCCCCACCCGAGAGACGGAGCATAGTCTCACCGTGGCTCTTTCTCTGGCCTTCCTGCGTACTGATTGGCATCGGGACAGAATTCGAACGCTGCCAGTCTCTACCTGATGCCAAGCCGGCCACAGCTTGTGTCTGTTGCGTAACGGATCAGAGATCCAATTTGGCTAAACAGCATTCCTTATTCCTCAAAGATTCTTCAGCTTGGAGATGAATACTGCCATCTCACTGAACTGTGCTCTTTCGCTGAAGCTGCTGTCCGGATTATTATGTTTTATTTGAATTTTAAAGTATATTGCAGAATGCTTTAATAGTATTTTTTTCCATTACTAAATCCAATTGAATTAAAATAAAGCTATCCACTTTAAAGGAGCAGTGTGCTTTCCTTACAAAAAGTGTTTCTAAAGCTTTCTGGAAATTTTCCCAGAAATTAATTACTACAATATTTCTCCAAATGTTTTTTTTTTCTCTGTAGTTTTATTTTTTGGTCCAGAAATTAACTTTTTGCTATTAATCATTTCATTTTTCACTTTAAAAAAAAAAAAAAAAAAACCATTTAGGGCATCTTTGCATTTTTTATGAAATGCAATATTTCCTTTTTTTTTTATTTTTTTTATTTATTTATTTATTTATTTTGTAATTTTATTTTCTGGCCCTGAAATTAATTTTGCAAGGCAATATTTCTCACAACTTTTCTTTAAGGACATCTTTGCTTTTTTCCTGGCCCAGAAATTAACTATACAATAAAATATTTACCACTGTTTTTGTTTTAATTTAGAGCTTTTATTTATTTTATTATTTTATCTGACCCAGAAATTAATTCTGCTAGGCTCATAAATTTTCATTTAGGGCTTCTCTGTAATTTAATTTTTGGCCCAGAAATTAATTTTGCAATGAAACCTTTTTATTTATTTATTTATTTATTTATTTTATTTAGGGCTTCTCTGTATGTTTTTCTGAACTATAAATTACCAGAAATTAATGATGCATTAAAATAGCTATAGTTTTGTTTTAATTTAGAGCTTCTCTGTAATTTTTTTTTGTGGTACAATGCATAAGAGTTTCTCACAGTTTTCTTTTACGGCTTCTCTGTATTTGTTTCTGGCTCAGGATTTAATAAGACTGCAGTTTAGTGTAGATGAACTAAACAGGTAAATTATTGGCAGGTTTATTTTTTCTTCACCTAGAAACCAAGGGAGGTGCAAACTTTTGCACTAAAGTATGTGATTGTACAGCTATGTATGACTGAATAAGAAGGCAAACGTGTAACACAAGCATATGGTTTACGTGCTTTTGTGTTGGCCTTCAATCATTAACGTAGGTTTTAATTTTACAGTAATGTAGACTTTCTCTCTCTCTCTCTCTCTCTCTCTCTCTCTCTCTCTCTCTCTCTGTCTCTTTCCCCTCCTCTGTCAGTTCTGCATTGCATTCTGGGCAGTGTGGTCTTTTGGAGAGCAGGCCGGTACCCACGGTGGTGATCGACTGTGAGGACGATAAGGAGAACATGCCCAGTGAGTCAGACTACGAGGACTTGCCCAGCATGTACAAGGACGACCTGGAGGAAGAAGACGAGGAGGACGATGAAGAGGACGACGACTCGCTATTCACAAGTTAGTCCAATTATAACGCTTATTTATAGTGCGTACAGCAGGAGTTATCTCAGCATGCAAGGAATAAAACACTAATTATGAAGTGATTAATGTTTTATTTCTCTTATACCACATCAATTTGTGACATGTCATACTTTTTATCCATTTGTAGTTACAGTTCATGTTGTAGAATGTCCACGAGAAAAGTTCTCGCTTACGTTATTACAATTGGAAACAGTCGTTCCTTCACCACGCTCTCTAGTTTCTCTGTCTCATGAAGTGACTCTTCTGTCCTGAAGATTTCAGAAAACTTAAACAGCTTTACCTCTGACTGTTACAAAGCTCTGACACTGGAGACTCCTTCCATAAATGTTAAATAACCCTTTTTTTTTTCCTTAGAGAAAAACTTCACCATATCAACAAGTATTGTCCGTTTTTCTCTGTATAATAACACCACGTTGTACATTATGCAGAGCATAAGTTGTCGTACAAGTCCCCGCGAATGGGCTGTTACCATAGCAACGATAATGTATGTAATTGATATGATAATGGCAACAAATTAAAGAGCACCTTCTGACCAATCAGAATCGAGAATTTGACAGTGTAAAAACGCAATAATGCATTGTGAGCCTATGCTACAATGAGTTGCACGCTAATTCATATATGTTAATGTTGCTAGCTTGGATGTCAAATCTAACCAAGCTTGAGTTGAAAGAAATGGCGACTAAGGGAAGCTCGGCTCACACAACAGGTTGGTTTAGGGACGAGATGTTCTGCACGCTCTGTCTCTTTGTGTTAGAGCAGGTTGGAAGGGAAGGAAGTGTTATCAGGCAGGTGTGTTGTGTTCTGAATCATCTCAGGGTCCTGTTCTGAATCTAATTTACCCGAGTGTGTGTGTGTGTGTGTGTGTGTGTGTGTATGCGTGTGTGCAGATACTTTAGCCCTGAAGGTGTTGAGGAAAGACTCGCTGGCTATAAAGCTGAGTAACAGGCCATCTAAAAGGGAGCTGGAGGAGAAGAACATCCTGCCCATGCAGACGGACGAGGAGAGGCTCGAGTCCAGACAGCAGATCGGCTCCAAACTCACACGGTCAGAATAAACACACGCGCACACAAACACACACACACGCGCACACACACACTTGCAGAAAAGCTGTAAGGATTTGTGTGTCAAATGTTCACACCCAGGCAACCTGGAGTCTCCATAAACATGGACATGGAAGTGTGGTCTTCGTGCTTCTCAGAAACAGCCTAGAAACCGATGGATTTAAGGTCTTTGACGTTCTTGTGGTGCGATAAAGCAGGGCACTCACTCAGCAGCACGTGAAAACGGTTACTAAGCAACACCACGCTGCTGAATTGAAAAAAAATTCACAGATCGGTTTTAACTGATGATGCTGCAAACTGTTTTCCACACAAATTAGGCAACATTAGGCTACACTAGCAGAGGGTGTGTGTGCGTGTGTGAGAGGGTGTGTGCGTGCGTGTGTGCGTGCGCGTGTGCGTGAGGGGCTGTGTGAGGGGCTGTGTGAGGGGGGGCGTGTGGGCATGTGTGTGCGTGTGTGTGTGTGTGTGTGTGTGTGTGAGGGTGTGTTTGCGAGAGTGTGCACAGAGAATGGCCCAGTGAATGATGAAGGCCATCAGCGCTCTCGTGCATCTCCGTCCTGTTCAGTACACTACAACAGAGATGACCTAATTTCAGCCAAACCTCCTGCTCTCTCTCTCTCTCTCTCTCTCTCTCTCTCTCTCTCTCTGTCTCTGTCTCTCTCAGTCTTACTCTCTGTCTCTGTTTTTCTCTCTCCTGTATCTCTGTCTCTCTTTTTTTATCTCTCACTCTGTCTTTCTCCCCTGTATCTCTGTCTATCTCTCTCTCTCTCTCTATCTCTCCTGTATCTCTGTCTCTCTGTCTTTACCTCCTGTATCCCTCTCTGTATGTCTTTCTGTCTCTCACTGTCTCTGTCTGGTTCTCTCCCTCTGTCTCTCCTGTGTCTCTGTCTTTCTGTCTCTCTTTCTCTCTGTCTTTTTATCCTCTCTCTCTCTCTCTGTCTCTCTCTCTGTCTCTCTCTGAGTCATCCTCGCTGCACTGCGTCCTTGACTGTTTCCAGCTAAACGAGATTAAAGCTGTACAATATGTTCTCCTCTTTAACGGCTCCAGAAGCCGGAGTCGCTGATGACTGCTGCAGGAATGCTGCTGCTGCTGAATAAACCAGATCAGGGCCAGGCATGTTAAAATCATTTAGCACATGCTAATGGACTGAGCACTCTGCGTCGCAGCTGGATAATGGCGGAAAATGCCAAATGCCAACTGTAGACGTGAAATCCGGCCTCAACAAAAGCGCTGCAGGCTGAGTGTGTTAAAAAAGACATGCCGAGATTTTGAGAGAAGGAGACTGGAATCATCACAGATACTTCTACACTCGTCTCAGCAATTCTAATACGTTTATTATCCTGCTAATGAACGCTAAAAACATGGCTGACCCTCTACATAGTCTAAGCCTAAAATATATAATCATTGATATGGTTATGAATGAACATCTGTCCTAGACTATATATAATATTTTTAAGATGTAATAATTATTATTTATACTGTTAATATTTTAACATGTGACCATTTTTGTACTTGCTAGTGAATGAACGTCTTTATTGAACGCACACCAAATTTTTTTAAAAGTTGGTATGAATTACATTTGTTATTCATTGTAGTCCAGAGGGTGCGCAAACTTTTGAACCCGACTGTATATTAATGGGAGTTTTGCAGTGAGGATAGTAAAGGACATGCCTGGCTTTTTAATTCAAATGAATAATGCATTTATTATAGTTCACCTTCATTTCAATCAAATCCATACGCTACTATCAGGGGGAAAAAACGGATTTGACAAATCAGGATTTAAAGCTGATGGGATTTCCTGAAGCTATTCTGAGAATGTAGAAGGTTTCAGTGCAAATCAGGTGACGTGTTTGCTTGCTCGGAGGTGAAATGAATGTGTGACGTAGCGAGCGAGGAGAGGACGGATTTTCGGGAGGTTACGAGGTTAGTGACGCTACCTCTGTATTGAAGCTGACATAAATACCGCCAAACAACAGTGCCGTGTCTTGCGTTCACGTTGGACCCTTATGACACGACTGTCACTTTTTTGCGTAACCTCGTTACATCATGGGGTTTGGCAGAGAGACCTGTTGTGTAACCATGTCTTGCTGGGCAGATACACACCAGACCTCCGAACACAAACAGTGTATTCATCACATTTGTACAAATTCGTACGACGTTTTCACAATATTTGGTTTGATGTTTACTTTCCAAGACTTTCCAATCATGATATCTGTCTCATGGATTTAATGAATGATGGTGCTGGTGTTGAGTTCATTAAAGATTCCTAATCCACACACTCAGTGGGTTACAGTATTGCCTTTGTATATATTCCATGTAGTCTTACTTAAGTTTGGACTTGGATCAGATTAATACTTAAAGACAATACTACACTCCTTTACCTATATATAGCCACAATGATGTCAGTTACAGGCTGAACTATTATTAAAACTTTTAGATTTAATGCAGAAGATGTGTACTGAATCAACACACTCGAATGCTTGCGTGATGCCGTGGGCTTTCTCTAGGACGCGGTGGATGTTGATGGTGAGCTGAGCTGAAGGCTGGATCTGTACACAGGAAGTCACATGACATTTCTCAGCCCTCGGACATTTAGCGTATAGGATAGTGATGTTTACTGCGTCTCTCGTTCCCAGATATCCAGCACTCTGGTGCAGGGATTTTCAGTGCAGTAGAAATCCTTATCTCTATATTTCTTTTGCTGGTAGTGTCAATCCATTCATCCGTCTCACCCATCTGTTCATCCCTCCCTACATCTGGCTGTTTGTCAATCCATACTTCCATCCCTCCATTCCTTTGTCCAACTTTAGCCAGCTTTCTATCCATTTATCCCTCTTTAACTCTGTTCTTCCATTCATCCGTTCATCCCTGCCTACCTCTGGCTATCTTTGCGTCCATACTTCCATCCCTCCATACATCTGTCTGACTTTACATCTATTTCTATCCCTACCTTTGTCTGTCCATCTGTTCACCCATCTCTCCTTAACTCTGGCCATTAGTCTACCCATGCTTCCATTTCTCTTTACCTCATCTCTCACTTCCTACTTTTTCTTACATCTCTCACGTCCATCTTTTATCCCTCCCTACCTCTGGCCATCCTTCTATCCATGCTACCATTCCTCTCTTCTTCTGGCATTCTGTGCATCACTCCATTCCTCCCTACCTTTGGCCATCTGGCCATCTCTCTATTCCTCATCCCCTTCATACCTCTGGTCATCATCCATCCATCTGTCCATCTGTTTGTCCATCTGTCTATCCATCCATCCATCCATTTCTCACTACCTCTGTCTATTCTTCCCTACCTCTGTTCCTCCATCTTTTTCTCCCTCTCCTGCCTTTGGCAGTTTGTCTAACCATTCATCTCTCCCTCCCTCTGGCTGTCTTTCTATTTTTCACCCCCTTCATACTTCTGGTCAATTCATCCAACCTTCCATCTCTCCTTAACCTCCGTCCATTAATCCATTCATCCCTCCCTACCTTTGGCCATTCTTCACTACCTTGGGTCCTAAAGGCCATGACTCCACAGCAACCCTGCTTTTTCTTTTCTAACACACTGTATTCAAGGTTTCAGTAATTATCTGATAAGTTTTGACTGGGTTTATATGAGGAAGAATGTTAAACTGCTGTTGATTCCTCAGGATTCCTCATTCCTCAAGTCAAACACTCTTGCTTTCAGTTTGCTTGTCTTTTCAGGCAAGTGGGAATTTTCACACCAATGCAACAGTATACAGCTGTCCACTGTAAGGTACTGACTGTGTACACTGTGTGTGTGTGTGTGTGTGTGTGTGTGTGTGTGTGTGTGTCTGCCTGCACAGGAGACTGAGCCAAAGACCCACAGCAGAGGAACTGGAGCAGCGAAACATCTTGAAACGTGAGTGTTCATGCTGGATTTGGTCTGTATACTCCCATAAGTATGATTACCCATCCTCCCAGCTGTAAAACATCAGGCTCTTTTTTTCTATACACATCTTTTTCCTGAAACTCCCTCGAATGTTGCTGTTGTTCTTTCGGCTGCTCTCGTTAGGGGTCGCCACAGTGGCTCGTTGGGCCGCATGTTTGATTTGGCACAGGTTTTACACTGGATGCCCTTCGCAACTTTTCCATTTTATCCAGGCTTGGGACCGGCACTGAGTGTACACTCCCGGGGGGTTGGGTTGGTTCCCTGCCTGGAAATCGAACCCAGGCCATGGCAATGAGAGCATGGGATCCTTAGCCACTAGACCACCAGGGACCACCTCAAATGGAGCATGTTGCGGCAAAATACTCTCGATTGTCGCCAAAATACTGTCACCAAAATACTGTCACCAAAATACTGTCAGCAGAATTCTGTTGCAAAATAATGTTTGTTTTCGCCAAAATGCTTTTGCAAAATACTGTTTGCTGTATGTTAGCTGCTAAAGATGAGAAAGAGCTAGTTGTGCCAAATGGGTGTGTTCTTGCTGCAGAATGTTTTTTAGGAGCTGAGGAACTGTAGGTGGATTTCAGGGCCAACTTTGGTTCCTAGAATGTGGTTCCAGTTCCTGCTCCAGAGTAGGTACTTGTTCTGCAGCTCTACTGGGTCTACTGAAAAGGCACTTATTGGTCAAATGCAAGCTTCCCATCTTACATGGCATTTTAAAACCTGTGTTTAGTAAACATTCAAAGGGTTTCTCCATTTGAGGAGTGGTTTTTGGGGCTATAGGGGGAAAAGGTGGTTCAGTGGTTAAGGCATTAATTTGCTAATCGGAAGGTTCTGAGTTCAATTCCAAGTACTGCCTCAATTGCTTGGTTTTATCTTTACTTAATTGTAAGTTGCTTTGGATAAAAGCATCAGCCGAGTAATTAAATATAAATGTAAATGTGCACGAAGAACCAATGTATCATGGGTACTGCATAAGTACTGGGGCATAAATCTTAACATTGTGCAAATACTGTATTTTTGCACTTTCTTCTTGCAACTCATGAATTGAGAGAAACCAAGATTTCCAAAGAAGCCAAGATACGTGGAACCAGTGTAAAGCAGTTCATGACTTACCGAGACACAATAACGCAAATTATTGCGTTAAATGGCCGCATGATGGAAAGTTTTTACAGTCTTCTAAAGGAAGATTTAAGTTTAGCTGTAATACCTGCGCTGGGTTTAGTGAAGTCTCTATTCTGTAAGTGAAGGACAGTTTCAGTGTTTGCAGTACAGAGTGACCTAGATTCCCCCTTCAAAATATGCATTTTAGAAAACTCCTCTTTTATACGAACACAAAATCCAGTGGGACTTTGGAGTTTTTTTTTGTTTTTTGTTTTTTTTTCACTTTTATGCTGGGTGCGTTTTGGATGCCAAAAGGCAGAATCTCTATCTGATATGTTCAAGACAGTTTCTCAGCCTGCAGCATCTTTTTTTTTTTTTTTTTTTGGAGAGACCCGAGGCTTTGCTCGTGATAACACGCAGGAAAGTCGTCCAGCGATGAGAGCTCAAGGGAAAGGCTGTTTTGGTTTTTCCTCCTCTAAGCCTCGCTGAATTGTACGTCCTCCGCTGGCCTAGTTTTCTCTTAAATTCTCTTGACGAGAAAAGTGTGTGCTAGCTTAGCATTCAGATTGCATCATAACCTCAAGTGGAGAATGTTGATCAGGGATGAAAAGACTTTCTCAAGGCATTCCCATCACTTGCCATGATTAGTGGTTATCTGACTCTCTTTCAAAACTTGAGTCTCAAGCACTTTTTTTTGGACATGAATGCATAAATTCCAGGTGACATCTTACTTTTTTTTTTCCCCTGTTCATTTCCTGCAGCACGGAATGAACAGGAGGAGCTGGAGGAGAAGAGGGAAATCAAACGGAGACTTACGCGCAAGGTGAGATACAGTCTGCAATCAGCCTCAGACTGCACATTTTTACATTTCAAGTGTAACACTGTCGCCCATACACACACTCCAAAGTCTAGTCTGGCTTTTGGCAGTTTGTCTCTCGCCAAGTAATAGTGCCGCGGCTCGGAACAGTTTCTTACCTCGCAGGGTCTCATATAGCACCTATTGATGTCAAATGATTCATCTGGAATTACACATTACTGCTTCTTGTTACAAAGGGCTTTTTAGGAGTGAGTCAAAAGATGATTATATTCTGTTCTTTACCTGTAAAGAACACACTGTCTTTTGCGAAGTCTTTGTGAACGCTTCACGCATTTGTCTGGTCCAGTCTGGCTTCATTCAGACTCTGTCTGGATGTGCAGACTTTTCTGAAAATGTCGTTTTTACACCTTCATTTTAAAAAAAAATTCCCATCCAAACAAACAGCATTTTTAAAAATCTTTCTCTCCACACGAAAACACACAAAAAAATCCATTTGAAAATTCTCGCATGACCACACCAGCCCAGTGAAAATATGTCATAAACTGTTATTATCAAACTCCTCAGGAATAACGTTAAGAGCTGTGTGTTAAGAAGAATTTCGTGTGGAGTGTATATGGCAGATAAAATGATTCTGATTAGAGAAGGTGAAAAGAAGACAAAAAAAAGAGACAAAAACAAGGATTCGTATTGATGTGGCACTGAATGAGAAGTGAACAAGATTAAAAGTCATCACCGTTAGGGTTTGTAGTGGTGGAACAGTGTAAGGATCATATTCTGACGCCTCAGCACGAGCAAAATGTAAAGCAAAGCTGTAAAGCAAAATGAATTTAAATTTCAAACACGTCAGCAATTAAGAAATTACGGACAACAAAGAAACAACCTGGTCAGTGTTCTCAAAAAGGTTTGTTTTCAGTGACCAGGGTTGTTTCTTACTGTAAGCGATACAAGCTGTTGCTTAGGAACCCTGGACCACCAGGGGGTGCCATTATTTTTAAACTAGATATGCCAAAAAAAACCCAAATTTTACTATTATCTGGTGAAAAGTTTTATGTATGAGGCAGTCACAGGATGGCCCACTTGTTGTGTAAAAAGAAAAGAAACTGAGACTAAATTGGGTAAATAATGTAATTAAGATCAGAAACCCACAAAGAAGCAGCGATCATGAAACCTCAATATCTGTCTGGGGCTGAAAATCGCAAAAAGAAAAAAGCAGAAGAGAACAAACTGATCGTTAAGAAGTTAATGCGAATTAACCGGATTTAGTCAGCTTGTCTACTTTCTTGCCTTCCCCTTTTATGTTATTTGAAATGGGGAAAAAATAATGGCGTCAAAAAAAATAGCTAGCTCGTATCTACAGTAAGAAGTGTTAGGCTAACACATGTTGAGTTGCTAGCTCGTTACTACGGCAACCTCTTGGTTTTAAACATAATCACCGCTCAGGTGATCAATATTTTAATCAACTATTGCTCTTTTTAGAGCTATAGCAACTCGCATGGTCACGACCAGTGATGAAATGATTTTCCAGAGTTCAAACCTTTTCTGAGGTGCTATAATAAAAATAATTTGGGGTGTTTTCAGCGTCAGGTTTTGTCTATTTATAGAATTTACTTACAGTATTTACAGTAGTTCTTGTTTAGTTATTTTAACTTTTTTGCTTGGCTTCCACTGAAATCGAATTAAAATGCGGCAGTGAAATTTACCTAAGTGTCTATATTATTCATCGATCTTGGTGGAAATGAATATTTTAGCGAATCAAATAATCAAATATCTCACTGCAGTATGTCCCTGTTTGTTCATTAAACACAAACTCTTTCCGGTAACATCGCAGCCTGTGTGCAAATCTCCTTCGAAGCCCTCGGCACAGCGCTAATACACAGCTATTGAAGCCGGCGCGTCAGTTAGTGTCTTTAGGTGTTCGTGCTGTTTTAAGCTGTTTTAATGGAGCGAAAGATTAACGCTCATCGGACAACAGGTCTGGGAGCCCTAAATATTCAGAAATGTTCAGTCCTGTCAGTGACCAAAACGTACGTTTGTGTGGGCGGGGCTTCAGTCTCGGTAACCCTTATGTTCGTATTGCTTTTCCAAATAAAATTTGTAGGCTCTTACTCTTACACCTTTAATGTTTTGGATTGTTAATGGAGGTTCACATTTATTGATAAAACGTACCAGAAATCAGGTGAAAAGAATCAAGAATCATGATCGTTTGCAGTACGCTCATACACTCAGGAAAGCCTGTACATGACTCCTTGCGATTCAGTGTGTTCATATTTCCCATTCGTATTAGCACAGTAGCTCAGCTGTGTATGAGATAACAGTGTATTGGTGGAGGAGAGATGATCGTTACACTCCTCCATGTCTGCAGCTCAGCCAAAGGCCCACGGTGGAGGAACTGCGGCAGGCCAAGATCCTGATCCGCTTCAGCGATTATGTAGAAGTAGCCGACGCTCAGGACTACGACCGGCGGGCTGATAAACCCTGGACACGCCTCACTGCTGCAGACAAGGTATGTAGGAATTCAAATCTGGTGATTTGTCAGCAATTTACTCACTTGGCTTGAACCAGATTATATACCGAATATGTACTATAATACCTAATGTGATGGTGGATTATATGTAAGGAATAAAACACTTGCTGTTAAAGGAAAATAATCAACGACAGGGTGGTGTGATGAAGCGGAGTCATTGTTACCACCTGAAAGGTATTATTTTCCATTAAAGGCATGTCCTGAAGTGTTTTATACCTCTTAGAACAGCGCAATCTACCAACACTATTTACTAAAGAACGTCACGTTTATACTTTTTATCCATTTATGGTTATGTTTAATGTTGTGAAATGGCCACAAAACAAGTTACGTCCTGATCTCATGTACATTATAGCTGCTATATAATGTCGTTTTCTCACCAGCATCTCTCTTTTTTTATTTATTTATTTATTTTATTTTTTTTAAGTTAATAAGACAAAATTGCAGCTTGTCATGATACCGAGAAACCACAAAGCGTAAAATTCCTCCGTCTTGAAGATTTTCTCGGTTCGTAAAACGGACTTTTACAAATCTCTGGCACTGGAGACTCCTTCTAAAAAAATTGTTAAATAAACATCTCCTCATAGAAAACGTCACCATTTAACAATATTCTTCAATTCCGATTACACGGAAACGATAATGTGTTAGAACGAGTGCGTTAATATAAACCTGGGATTTGCAGCTGCATTAATATCAGAGCTGCTGCTGTTAGAAATTAATCAACACCTTCTGACCAATCAGAGTAGAGAATTCAACAGATCTGTGATGTAAGTGGTGATATTGATATTGGAAAATATTGATTTTTAGCAGATAGGGCAATTTAATGTCATTTAATGTTCATTTTGTTATTTTAAACGATTGAATGGGTGAAAGAGTGTGTGTCTCCCAGCAATTTTATAGCATTTTGTTTTATTTAAGTATTTTCTTTTTATCATCAGTGCACTGTAACTTTTTTTGAGTCACGTTTTTACACGTTGTCCTTGTTTTAAGCCGTTGGAAGCTATGAACTATGCTATGTTCTGACGCTGGTGCATTTAGACCTGCTTATTGCTTCGGTGAGCAATTTATGTTTCCCTTTTGTACCAACATAACAGGGGTTTCGGGACATTTGTAACGGTTCCTGCTCGCTTTGTGAGGGCTCAGAAGTAGTTTTGCAGCGAGGGAACAAAATGCCACAAATGAGCTCGCAGCGTGTTGAATGGAGCAGTGACGTTTTTGCAGAAGGACACGCTCGGCTGGTGACGTTACCCAGAGCTGACTACCGTTTTACTCACAATGCGAAATGACAGGAAGTCTCATCATGTGGATGCTTGTCTTTTTTTTTTTTTTTTGCTTTGTTTTTTTCTCTTTGCTGGTTTGTGGTGAAGAATTTAAAAGAAACCCTGAGAAAGCACTGAGAAGAAAAGGTGAAAAAAAAATACAGTCTAGTCATTGGTTTGCTGTGCTGATGTGCTGATGAGCTGCAGTGTCACGACGGTTACGTAAACCTCAGCTCCAAAATGATTTGTACGTATGCAGATTATGATAAAGGACCTTAGGGACTCTCTGTTTGAGTGTACTTCGCTTAATCACGATTAATTAATGCGTTGCTGTCTGAATCACAGGTTCCAATCCCTGAGCAGGGAAAACACTACCATGTGCAGGACAAGGACCAGGAGTGAGACCCTGTGTGATCCTTTAAATGTATTAGTACTTATAAAGTAGTTGTTTTTAATGAATAACCCTTTCTCCTATTAATAACCCCTCCCCTTTTCTGCTAACTATGTTAGTCTCACGAGTTGCCGTTTAAGGAAAAGGAGGTGGGGTGTGGATGAGCAGCTGTTCCAACTAGGGGTGGAGCTAATTTCAGGGCCAGAAACATATAAACCTAGTCTAATATGAAGACAGTAATCAAATCCAGTTCAAGGCAGTGTGGAGCCTTAGCGTTTCTATGCCTTTAACTCGGAGTGGTGGAGGTATTATATTTTCGGTCCGTCGAAGATTTTCGTTAATACCTCAAGAACGGGTGATTGAATGAACGTTTGTAGGATTTATAAGGAATTATCACCGTAACCAGCAGATGAACTGATAAAATTTTGGAAGTGATCCAAACAGGATCAAGGTCACAGAAAGGTCATTTGTCTGAAACAGTTTTTCTTCAATAGCTTCCTGCTTGTTTATCATACGGAGATGTTATTTAAACATTCATGTTTAGGAAGACAGCCGATATTTTTTGGCTGCCTGCGATTTTTGCCACTGGTCCACCAGCGTGATCATCCACCCCCCTGTCCGAGATTCTAGTTAGAGTGATATCTCCAGTATGAGTGATTCAGATTCAAATTTTATTTGTCACATGCATAACCATACACAGTACGACTTGCAGTGAAATACTTTGTTCCAACATGGTAAAGAAAATATAGAAAAATATTAAATATAAAGAAAAATATATGCATAAAAAATATATAAAGAGAAATATAAAGAAAAGTATTAAATATAAGCGAAATATATAAATAAAGTGTATAAGAATGTGTGTGTGTGTGTGTGTGTGTGTGTATGTATATATAGATAGATATATATATGGATATTTATGGTTGAATGTTTGTAGGATTTATATGGAGTCATCATTGTAACCAGCGGATGAACTGATCAGATTTTGGAATTAATTCAAATAGGATCAAGGTCACAGCAAGGTCATAGTTTTTCTTCAGTAGCTTCCTCTCTGTTTTGAAGTCTATTTTAAGCGTATTTCTGGTATACAAATTAGTAAGAAGGAGGACTAGACTTGGTGGTGGAAGCATCCTAATCCACACCGCTGGCATCGAATTAAAGTTGTGTGAAATTATCTTTAGAAATATATGACTATTTTCTATCAGGAAGATATCATGTTTATTATAACGTTTAACGATATCATGTTTTTTATGTTTTTTTTATAAGGAAGATATAAAGTTTTTTTAAACAAACGTTTAAAATTACAAATTGCACCTTTAATAGTGTGTTTTTTTTTCTGTGCACATCCTGTATGGATGTTAAAATGCAATTTTTATCACATTGTAGTAGGCAGTAAAAAAAAAAAAAAAAAAACTGCTGACTCTATTCAGCACGTACATTTATTGTATTCACTTTCAAAATATCATTACTGTTGCATGTTTTTTTTTTTTTCTTTTTTGGGATAAATTCAGCCAAATCTAAAGACTCTGTGTCATTAATTTCTTTTAGTTTAAACAATCTTCTGACTCTCTGAATGAGCATTTCAGGAATGATGTAATACATTTAATGAATATATTTATATATTTAATAATATATAGTTTTAATGAAATGTTGTAATATCTTCGCCTGTGATTATTGTTTTGAAGTAATCTTAGAGTAAATACACATGCTTACATTGTGTGATGTTCATAATAATGTACAGGATGCGACAACGAGGAACTAAAGATAAAAACTGGAGAAAACTTTGTGCACGTGTGTGTGTGTGTGTGTGTGTGAGCGTGTGCATGCGTGTGCGGTCATTTTCATCACGGATGAGTTCCCCGTACATTATTGAAATCTTTTGGCAGGCTATAAATGATACATAGCGATGCTTTAAGAGCACTATTTTTACTCCTCCCCTCATGGCTGTGTTTATTTGTCCGTTTCAGGCTGCCATACGGAAGGAGCTCAACGATTACAAGAGCACGGAGATGGAAGTGCATGAATCCAGTCGCCATTTAACCAGGTACAGACAGACACACAAGATGATATATGTAGCTGCGTATTTTAAAATGTGTATATACAATGGAGTGCAAAAGTTTGCACCCCCCCCTCCCCACTCCCAAAATGTTTCTGGCTGGGAAATCATACCATTGATCTAAAAACTCATCTGCAAAAAAATCTAAAAAGCTGAAAAATGAAATGTGAGTGTTTCATTTGACAAGACAATCAGAAACATGAGGCAAAATCAGCAGAAAATAGTTCAGACAAAAAAGTCAGAGGTGGTTATAAAACCAAATAATGGTCTATAAGATAGTAAAAAAAAAAAAAAGTTTCATATTCAGAAAGGGAGATGTAAACTTTTCAGCACTGATATCGTTTAGATTTTATACCGTTTCACCATTTTAAAGGACCGTCTCTGAAACCGAATATCTTGCTGGTATAAATATTTTTTTACTTTATGTCCTGTGAATGAGGACTTGCATTAACCATGTATTGATTTGTTCACGGTGCATCATTAGTCTTTAAATTGTTTTCACAATTGTTTGCCTTTTTTTTTTTTTTTTTTCCATTGTATTGTGCTTTCATTCAGAATTGTGTGATGTGGTGATAAGATTTAGGGTGAAAATGATTAAACAGTGGAAAAAGGAACAGAAATACCTACTGTCATCAAGAAATCCAGATAATAAAATACGCAAATTGGAAATGCCTACCACTTGACAAGCTCCGCCCCTTTTCCTGGTTTAATTCTGTGTATTGTGAAACCAAACTGATTAATTTCGCTCTGATTCACAGTCAGCAAACGGAATAATAATTGTCGGAGAAGTGTATTCACTAACTGGGTGTGATTATTTGCCGATTATATGTGTGTGGTTTATTTATCTGCAGGTTTCACAGGCCGTAGACGAGCGCGTAGACGAGCGCGTGGACGGGACCGGAGTGCTCGTGCTGCACCTCGTTCACTCCGAACCACAAGTGCTCGTCAAATCGATGGTGCACGAAATCACACTAAAAGCCAAGTCCTTGAGAGGGAGGGGGCAAAAATGTATGCCTTTTACAAAACCCAGGACGTCGCCCCAAAACCTCACCAGCCTGAAATTTTGCTGTAAGGAAAAAAAAACACACCGTGGTAGGAAAACGTGCGTGTTTTTGCCATGAACAAGCCTGGAAACGGCTTTTCATGCGTTGACACGTCTACTTCTTTTCTGATTCACGTTTTTTTTGTTGTTTTTTCATCCACACACTCCACTCGCTGTTCATGTTTTCTCCCGGATGGTCAGAAGATGGCGCTGGAACCACACCGGCTCAGATGGAATGATTTCATGTGCAATATGTGAATACGTGTTCTGATCATCGTTTCTCCGGCACCCTCTGCTGGCCAGCACCATTCTACACACACACACATACACACACACACACACACACACACACACACACACACACACACGCTCGCTCGCTCGCTCTCACACTGTACAGACTCTATGGACCTCTGCAGCAAACTGTGAGCGGCGGAGCTCAGACGGCGCTTTGTGCTCTCGCCTCGTGTACATGATGTTTATACCGGATTATTGAGTAGAATATTTTAAACGTGTAAAATGCATTATTATACAAATAAGGAATGGAAACCTTTATTTAAATAAGGAAGGGCTTGCTTGAGGGTTGGAGGATGCAGATATGTATATGATTATATATGAACAGTATCCATTTTGTTTTTGCTGTTTGTGCGTCTGTTTGTTTTTAAATAATTATTTATAATATTTTTATTTAATTATAAGGCTGCCTTTTTTTTCTTTTTTCTGGTTTTTCGTTTTTTTTATTAATTTAATTTTTTTTTTTTTCCTCGAAGGAAACTAGCTCAACCCAAATCTCAGTTTGAAGCCCAGGGATTTTTACTAAATTATTTATTACTGTTACGTTTTTATACGTGCATTTTTTTTGTTTTTTTTTTGGCCAATGGAAACACACACATCTGCTTCTAGGATTATGGGATTGTAGAGTCACGTACGTGCACTAGATACGAAATATTATCTCACATTTAACCTGATTTTACTTTCATTTCTAAAGCTGATCAGACTGAGCAATATTTTTTAATGCCTGTGGGGAAATGTCATGATACGCCTGTTCGATATCTGCAGTAATCTTGTGTTTTTTTTTTTGTTTTTTTTTAAACATCGCTGTAACTTGTAGAATGGACTAAACCACTTTGAAGGCCAATATTCTATGTGTTACTTTTTTATCATTTCTATAACTTGGAACGTTTTATCTGAAATCTAATGATAGTATATGATAGTTTTTGGGTTTTTTTCAGGATGTTAATTGCAGTCGTACATATAAAATGCATGAACACTGACGCGAATGCCACATTTCCATCAAATCCACACCATCAGGTCAGGAATAATCAGAAACCGTCGTCTTTTCCCCCTTGATCTAACACGGATGTGAGTTTTGTAGATTGCGTAGTCGTGACGCACGGGCGACTCGTCACTCCTCTCCAAACCTCTCTGATTTACTCTTGAAAGGTGAAGCCATGAATTATGTCCCAGTCTCTTTAGCATATTATTAGCATCACTTTAGCTACATTAACCACGGACCCCATTCAGGACCGTCGCATTTCTACAGCAGCGACACGACATGGTGATTTAGTGAATTACTGAGGGGTTTTTTTTGGTTTTTTCCCTTTTTTTTTTTTTTTTGAGAGAGATTCCGTATATCCTCGTCATCTTCATCATCACTGATTGTCACGAGAAAATGACTGCACTCATGATTTTCTACGAATGTTTCTATGAAAATTGTATAAAACTGAAAAAAGAGTCGTATGTAGAGACAAAAATGGCAGAAAATTCAGCACGTATAATTTCACACGTTTATACGCTTATAAGGAACATTGATTTTTAACGGAAGGTCACTGCAGGTTAAACACAACAACCCTGAACTGGATATACATATATAGTTGAGTGCAAAAGTTTGTGCACCCCCTCCCCCATCCTATTGGTTAAAAATATACAGGGGAAAATTATATATATATATATATATATATATAAAATCACTGCATCTATACTGATGCCGCAGAAAGAACCCTCTAAGTTTCCTAAAGAAATCCACTTATTAACTTTATCCATTTTTGTTACAAAAAAATATGATTTAATCACGTGGAAGGTGTACACTTTTAGGAGAAAAGGTTCTGTCTACTGCCCTAAAGGGTTCGATGGCTTGTCCAAAAGACAGGCAAGTGGAAAAAATCTTGAATACAGTCATATTTATCTACTGTTTCCTATTAGAAGATTATAATAAACCAAATATGTGATTATTAAACCTATTTCTAGACATTTTACTAATTTCAGGTGTGAAAGTCTTGTTCTTTTTGCAGTAGAATATCATTTAAAGCTTGAAATGTGTAAAAGCATCTTGAATCTTCTATCTGATTCAATAATTTAATAAATAATATTAGATAAATCTGCCCATATTCAAGATATTTTTCATTTTGCAGTGTAGCCTACAGAATAATTTTGCCCCCGAGCTCGAGTTTTGCACGTTCTCCCTGCGTTCTTGTGGGTTTCCTCGAGGTTCTTCTGAACCGTGCAGGTAGGCAGATACCCTGGCATTCCATCAATTCTCCTACCTCGCTCCCAGCGTTCCCGGGATTGGCTCCGGATCCACACGACCCAGCGCGTACTAAAGATGAGTGAATAAGATCCAAGTTGAACTCATCCAGGAAGATAAGAACTCTTAACTGTCCAAAGAACTCTGGAGGAAGCTAAAAAAGTTTCTCATGTTAAATTAAAAGCTCGCGTGCTTAGGGTGGGTTCCTCACGGGTTCCTTGGAAGCTTAATGGTTCACTTTGGAGAAAGAGAAACCTTCTGTTGTAGGTTTAGGCTTCCTAGAACTTTGAAGGGACAAAGCAAACAGCTCTTGAGGGTGCTAGACGTTTTTAAAACATTTTTTCAGAGTGAAAACTATTTTTGATTCTTTAGATTTTTGTTTATTGATTCATTAGATTTATTTACTGATTAGTGATACTCCTGATGTTGATGTTCATGATTTGAGCCACCAAATTTCAGTCGAGCTGACAACCTATCAGATTCCTTCACAGTGCAAAGCAGTGTGTAACACGGCCCATGACTGTGTTTGTACCAAAAAAAAAAAAAAAATCCAAATTTGGCCATAAAAGTAAACATCTTTTGTCACCTCGTCACATTAAAACCCCCGAGTGGACCTGTTGGAATGTGAATTCAGCAATAAAAGTGTTTTTTATTTTGCTTTATTCCCCCTTGTGTGTGTGTGTGTGTGTGTGTGTGTGTGTGTGTGTGTGTGAGTGTGTGTGAGAGAGAGAGAGAGAGAGAGAGAGAGAGAGAGAAAGAGAGAAAGAGAAAACTCTGGGAGACGTTTCCAGCTTCCAGTGTGCTAAAGACTGCTTTATCTTCATTAAATAAATCACGATGACCAAAACGTGACTCGGCCGTGACTTTATTTATTAGCACTGATTTTCTAATTTCTCTGATCATTCATGTAGCAACAGAACACGCAAAACATTTTAGCATTAGGTCTTCATGATCGCCTATGAATGGAAGTCGTGAGGAATAAAATGGTGAAGATGTTTCAAGAAAAACTTATTTATTTAGTTATTTATTTATTCACAATCCATAAAGGGAACAAAAACAATAAACTGGGAATTCAACTCTGGAACTTTTTTTTTTTTAAAAAACCTTAAATGTCCAGTATTTGTCTCATCTCAATCCTTTTTTCTTCTTCTTTTTTTTTTTTTTAAACTTTTAACATCTGTAAAACTCTTATTTTTAGCTGAACATAGGCAAGAAAAAAACCCACAGCTCTTTTTACACAGCGGAGGAAGAATTTCTCTTCTTTTTAAGCCTCCTTTAAGCCTTATTTGACCCGCGGCCTGACAACTAATGATGTGCTGTTTACGAACGAGTCTACTCTTTGACTCGACTCTTCAGCAATAATAGGTTTTTTTTTTTTTTATTATTATTATTATTATTATTATTATTATTTGCTTTTTCCAATGTACAGGTGTGAATCGGCTCTTTGAGTCGACTCTACAACAATAAAAGTTTTTTATTTTAGTAACTTTTCCCCAAGTACAGGTGTGAATACATCTCTTTTACTCGACTCTTCAGCAGTAAAAGTGCTATTAGTTTTTGCTTTTTCCTCATGGACAGGTGTGAGTCGGCTCTTAGTGAACTCTGAGAGCCAACTCGCATGTATGAGCCCCCCCTTCTTTTTTTTGTAGATATAGGCAGTGACATTACTCATCTATTCATTCATCTCTTCATTCATTCATTCATTCATTCATCAGTAAGCACTTAAATGCTTCTGTGGAAATCTCTATCCAGCCTCTGAACTGTTCATTTATGTGAATACTGAGTCTCTGAGTGTGAAGTCTGAGTCTTTGACTCTCATCTGTGTGTAGGAAGCAAGTTTATTATAAAAAGTGCTCAGTTCTCAGGATAAATGAAAATAAATCTTCATAACACAGCTCAGACACAGCAGGATACAGCAGGACACAGAGAACCAGGCAGGGATGCTTACTGTTTTTGTCAATGCATTGCATTTAGGCTAACAATTATTTGATTATATTTTATAAAATGCAATGGAAAGTAATGTTATTTTGTTATTTCGAAGGTAGAGTAAGATTTCATTCAGCCATACTTAGGCAAAGAAGAAAAATCACTGGCGAAAATCTCTTAGACTCTTTAATTTAGGGGGAAAATGGCAATGACTCGTTAGGGATCCGAAAGAAAATTTCTGATTCACTGAAAAGAGCAACAATTCCCCAAAAGCAGGGAAAACCCCAGGGATTACTGTTTAAAACCTACATTAACATGACTAACACACACTAAACACTGAACAATCATCCCCAAAGAC
This sequence comes from Pangasianodon hypophthalmus, assembly GCF_027358585.1. Taxonomy (NCBI): domain Eukaryota; kingdom Metazoa; phylum Chordata; class Actinopteri; order Siluriformes; family Pangasiidae; genus Pangasianodon; species Pangasianodon hypophthalmus. The sequence continues at coordinate 6,279,206 of NC_069713.1, forward strand.
GACGCCTTCATCTTCATTTTCACGTTTAACGCCATTGAATTATTTAGGTTTGGTCACTGACTAAAAGAAAGCACTAGATGGCGGAAGTTCACTGTTTGTTTGGGGTCCATTAGTTTTCCTCCCACCCGTATTCCGACAGAACGTCGTTGATTGGAGGAAAACGTGTGCGTATGACGTAAAGCGCAAAAGGCGACACCATATTAACCAATCCTAAATCAGGAGGCGGGACTTACGTATGAGCAAAGCAGGTAGGATTTAAATAAAAGTGGGGCGAACGCGGAGTAACTTTAGGTCAAGTTTTCAAAATGGCGAATCTAATTTCACTCCCTTCACTATCAAGATGTTAATGGAAGCGACTACTTAAAAAAATAATAATATATAAAAGTTGTATGAAAGTTCGTATTTACGTCAGGACCGGTAACCTAGGCTACGTTGTGAGAGAGAACATAAAAAGAAAAGAAAATATACTTATGACTAGTTCATTCACGGTTTCTGTGTCACCTACAAACGTTTTATAAATACACAAATAAACTTTATAAAAAGTTAAAACCATAAAAAAAAAACAAAACACACACACAAACGTCCACTAGGCATTTGATGAAATGGACGGTTGCGACATTCCAAAACAACGGCCGCCATTGGCTGTTCGCAACGCCTCATGGGAAATGTAGTCCACATAAGCGAATTGAGCCGCTGATTCAGCTCACTGAGAACTACATTTCCCAGTCTCAAGCGCAACACGCCTAGGCAATGGGCGCCATTTTGTCGGCGTCGCCTCATGCCTCATGAATATGTAACTGTAGATTTGCGTAAAGAGGTCGGGCGACTTTCATGTTGCGCATACCTAGCTGCGTAGCTGGTATACATTTCTGCGTAAATGAGACGCATAGTGGCGTCTCCGCCCTCTCGCACCGCTGCTCGAGCTTCCTTCTGCCCCGTTAGCTTTGACAGGCACGCGACGACGTTTTTACCGACGGGAACCGAGCGACGTGCGTTCTTCTCGATGTCCGGCGGGCTGACTGCGCCGCTCAGACGGCGGACTGCTCCCGTGTCCATCTTTACGCGGCGCAGATAGGCTGAGACGGAGCACGACGCGGGCTGGATCCCCGTTTCTTCACGGAAGATGGAAAGCGCGAGGCTGGCGGAGGGAAACTCTTGGAAATCCGGTTTAGATAACAAGTTGAAAAGTCCCACCGCGGTGTCGGTGGCCCTGAGACCCGGAGTCGGTGATGGTGGTGGTGGTGATGATGGCGGCGGCGGCGGCAGACAGACGACAGCTCCGCCGCGGATAGACGTCCTTAACGGGAACCGGTGCGCGCAGCCAGCCGCGGGGTTAAACACCAGCAGCAAGGCGGCGGTGAAAACCTCGAAGAGCGGCCGGGGATTTACGGGCAACTCCAACTCGTTGCTCTTAAAAAGGCGGCGGCTGAAGAGGAACCTGTCCGCCACCGCCGCCACCGGGAAGATGAACCCGGTCTCGGTGTCGGTGCCGCCTTCCTCCTCCACACTGGACCGCAAGACGTTGCTGAAGCGTCGGCAGAACGCGCAGCTCCAGCCGGCCGACCGTCAGTGGATCCGCGCCGATCTGCACCGCGGGTCTGTCCATGTCCACGACAAGCTCGCGCCCTCCAGCCCACCGAGGCCCGTCCTGTGCACGCTGGAGACCACCGCGTCGGAGATCGCCCTCCGTCTGTGCCAGCTGGGCGGCAAAACCGCCTCCGTGGTGCGCATCGGGGCCCGACTTCACCCGACCACCGACGTCAACGGGAACTGTCGCAGCCGACAGGACGTCGTCGGGGATATCGGGTCGGAACCGAGCGACAGGTTGAGACTCTTACTGCTCCAGACGGTTCCCGATGCGGGACTGTTTTCACCGCGTTCGGACACCGACGTCCTGGACAACTCGCGCACGCCGAATGACGACGACGACGACGAGGGCGACGATGAGTGCGCGGGCGTCCGTGGCCGAAACTCGGTCTCAGACGATGAGCTCAGCTCTAAACTCGGAGAGCACCGGGACTCCCTGAGCGACGACATGGTGTTAGGGACGGACGCGTCTGCGCTGAGTCCGACGTTCGACAGCGCCACTGAGGGTCTCGATACATACGGCAGCTCCTCGGACGAGCTTGAACTCGAAGGACCTCCGAGCAGCACCGCTGACCCCGTCCTGCCAGAACTGGATAACTTTACTGATGACGTTAAGGACCGACCCGAGCAAATGAGCCTGACCTCGGATTCCGTATCCAAGCTGGGCGACGAGCCCGGCCCTCCCACGTCCCCGGTATCCCGGTCCCGGGTGGGCTCTGCGTCCGAGCACGACTCCTCTCCGGCGCTGTACGTGCAGCTGCACGGGGAGGCGGCGCGTCGGCTCGCCCCGGACGAACGACCTCTGCAGCTGCAGAACGACTTCCTGTTCAAGCTCGGCTTTAAGGATCCGTGGCGCGTCCAGGAGGAAGGCATGAACACGGAGTTAGGGTCCCTACTGCGCTTCTACGCAGGTAACATCCTGCTTTACTCTCGAGACTTGAAGCTCTTTGCACAGTGTTTGGTTGATTTCCTGACACACAGACCCCACGTTCACACCAGCAAGCGACAAAACAACAAGCAACCGTTCACTTTGTACGTACTGGTGCGAAATCGTGGTGCCGCAATTTCAGCAACAAAACGATGAATTCTATCAATTCTGTTCAAATTCACTATGACGCAGAAGCGACAAATCCCAGCGAGTAGCTCGAGGAATCCCTCGGACTAATCTTACGATGTGTGTAGTCCGCTGTTTCTTCAGTTCCCCGCTCACAACGTAATTCCTACATGCAATTAGCAAGAAAAGCTTAGACCTATTCTGTCACGTACGACAGCTCATAAAACGCGTATAGAGACGTTACGAAAAAAAGTTTGGAAGGAAGTAGCAGCGATCGTTGACGCCTCTGGTGAGAGTACGTAGCTAACTTGCTCACTACGAATGTTCCACCGAAGCTAGTTTTAAGTGTAACGTATAACGTAAATCAAGTAGACCTGTTTACTATGTTATTTAATTTGTATTGGTTTTAGCTGTGTGTAGCTAGCTACTACTGTTTCTCATTGCTGAACAGGCCACGCCCACAAACAGCTACATCTAAAAGCAACTAGTCGCCTGCCAGTGTGAACGTCGGATCAGTGCTTCGAGGTCCATTGCCGCAAAGGAAGAATTGCAGACCTCGGCATGTACCTGATCTCACACACACACACACACACACACACACACACACACACACAGAGAGACCTACCACAAATATCTGCTCTGTGTTGCATTGATGGACCAGGCAGAGGGGGGCCAATACTTTGTGAAGCGCAACAAATAACCTACAGCCAGTAATTCTACACCTACAGTGTGACCTATATGGTAGATTTAACTATTAATATGGCTAACGGATGTGTGTGTGTGTGTGTGTGTGTGTTATGCTTTATACACCCCTGCTGAGATCACACAGATGTTCACTCCCGTGTGTCCTTGATGTATTTCCGTCTGGGACACGCCTGATTCGCCTCATCGGGTAACGAACAGCGTTCTGTCTCATATCACACACCGTACAGGGTGTCAGATACAGAAGCGTTCATAAGTTTTCACCCCCTTGCCCATTTCCACATTTTGTATTGCTATGACCTGGAAGTGAAACGCACTTCATTTTGGATTACATGTCAAATTAAATAGCTTGCTAATGAAGAACCAACTTATCGTTAGCGCATTTTGTCAGTAGCTGAGTTTATGGCCCTGAGTTTACGATCCCTGGTGGAATAACATCTCTCTCTCTCTCTCTCTCTCTCTCTCTCTCTCTCTCTTTTTTTTTTTTTCCCCTAACCGTTTGAATTCAATTACGCTCCACAAGACGGTTTTAATTTAGTGCACGGATTCTGAATTCATTTGTGAGTCAGATTAGAGCTTTTATCAGGCCAGATGTGGCCCGTGGGCCGTATGTTTGAGTTTGACACCCCAGATCTAGTAGCTTGATTGTTTGTATATTAGGAATGGAAAGAGGAATGCGAAGCCTTTCCATCTCTCTGGCTTTAAAAAAAACAAAAAACGAAAACAAAGAAGTGGAAGATTGAAGGAGGTGGATTAGTCACAGCCGGAAACAGTGTCACGTTGTTGTTGTTGTTGTTGTTGTTGTAGTTGTTTGACAACCTTTGTTGCAACCTGCACTGATTTGTAAATGCAACACTAGAGGAAAAAAAAACATAATCTGAAACTTTATTATAGGGGTGGGGAGATACGACAAAAATATCATATCATATGATTGTGGAAGGGATTTATTTCTACGATCCATGATACGTATCACGATCTATAGGTTTGCTCACAAACTTCATTTAAAAAACAGTTATAAATAATAATAGATTCATTTATTATTAATAATAAGTAAATAAATAAGCCATAATAAATGTATTAGTGTTTTCAGATTAAAAAAAAACATTTTTATTTAAAAAATATAACACTTTTATTTAAAAGAAGAAATAAAAATATGTAACACAACAGGAAAAAAATTGAATTTTTTTTTTTTATTATTATTATAATAAATTGTTATAATAAATTTAATATAAATACAAAAATTTATATTTTTACCACATCATCTGCTTCTAAGTCAGTTTGTAATTATTAAAAAAACAAAAAAGATATTGTGATATCTCCGGAAGCATATTGTGGCAACATTTATCACGATCTCGGTGTTATATCATCAGGTCACCCAGCACCACTTTATTATCTTATGATTTTATTTCTGTGGCTGTAATTAGACGCGTGTCGGCGATATCGGTGCTGATTTGTGGTTTCGTATTTTGGATCCTGCGTTTGATTTGACGTGGTGATACCGTAGGTCAGTTCTCAAACCAGCGTCTGTTACAATGGCGGAAATCACAACCCAATCACCTGCTGGGCTTCCAAAACCTCGTCAACTCAAAACTCAACAGCTACAATAGATAATAAAGCCAAAGTATTATCGTACGGATTTAAATAACGAGCCTGATATTTGAATACTCGGATTAGGCTGATGAAATAAATCTGTAGCGAAGGGGTTAGTGGAACTTATTCTACACCACATAATGTTTGAGAAGATCTTGGTTTACGTAATGAAACCAGTCGTGTCAGTTCAGCCGCTCAGAAAGATCAGATGTCATGTTTATAGAGCTGGGCCGCTGAGTCATCTTGAGAAATCGTCTTTTTTTATTCTTCTTTTTTTAGAATCGCACGTGTCATAGTGTTTAATACACCTAGGAAAGTTTGTATTTGAGCTCGAGTGTTACTCATGATGACTAAACACAACTCGCATGAAGAAATATGCTTGAAAGTATAATGCACATTATGGCATACATATCCAGGCTAGTTTGCTTAACTTGCAGTGACTATACAGTATTTTATCACAACAGAGCGCGTGTTTACTCAAGACGAAACTTCATTTTTTTTTTTTTTTTTTTTTTGCGAGATTTATAATGTCACCGGATAAGAGTTTCATATGACGTCTAAGACACTTTAATAACGAGAAAAACAACAATAAAATATCACCATGGCCACGCTTCTTTTCGTCAATTCGTCGAGTAAAACATGTTTGAAATCTTAACTATCGCATTTCTCAATGTCTGCGTTTACATTTCCAACCAATTCCCTGACTCTGACGTAGATCGGATCTGATTTTTCTTATGCATCCAGTATGATTCGCATTCAGATTGTTTTCTAAATCCGAGCCGTATCCGCTCACGTGACTCGCATCTAAACGATCCGATTGTTCATGTTAATTCCGAAGTCATCGTCATTGAACTCTGGTGCTTTTAATCATCGAGTAACAATGACAAGCCAAAACGACGACAGCTAGGAACGTTTACGCAGAGAGATAGCCTGGCAGCAGTCACGTACGCAAACGGTCACACTCATTTCGCACTCGTTCTCCATCGTGAAAGGTGTCAGTGACGCATTCCACCTCATTCCATTCTCGTGAAATTGAGTTCGTAAGCCATCTTTTCTTCCTTCTTTCTCTCATCGTTATAACTTGTGTGACATTTTGATGACCTCTTAACATATTTTTTAGAAACTCTGTGGAAAATAAACTCTCCTACACTGGGGTTCACGTTCACAGCCACGACCAGCGACGCAGCCAGTAAAAAAGTTGCGAATTTTGGCTGACGTGAACACGGGAAATCAGATATGAGTCAGGTCTTATGTTCTGTATACGAAAAAATCAGACCTGTGTCAAAATATCGGAATCGTGTATCAGGCCCATGACGCAAATATAGACGATAATTATAGACGAATGAAGCTGTTGCATCTTTGCTCATTTATTTCTTAAAATATATTTTTTTAATAGTTGCTGCAAGGAAAGAAGTGAAGATGTGTTTTTAGGATCTTGTATTGTGATGTCACAACTGATGTTGCCACACACACACACACACACACACACACACGTTGTGCTTCGATGAATTGACGTGACTGTACAAGTACCGTGCGGCCATGAGTCTAGAATGTGAAAATAACAAAGTCCCTTTTTGATGATGTAACTAAGAGAGATCTAAGGATGACAGTTTGTTTAAAACTCTCGTGTTGTGATGTCACAGTTGATGATGTCACACATTTTGCTTGGAGGGATCGACGGTCCATGATCATGAATTGACGTGACCGCTTCCGGACTCTCATACGTGTAACACTTGGGTCCCTTAATGATGATGTCACAGCTGATGTTGATGGATTATCCTAGAACCAACTGTTCTTCCATGATTGTAGAATTGCGTTAATGGAGGGAAAAAAAAAAAAAGAGGTCTCGTTATGATGACATCACAAGGCAGTACTAAAAACGATCTGTGATTAAATTCCAGCGGCTGAGTTGAGCATCGAGTCGCCCTCGAGCATCAGATCTGTGCAGCTGCTAATGCGTGCGTAAATATTTAACCATGTCTGTGCACACATGTGGTCCACCCTGCTGAGTCTCCTGGGGCTAAACACACACACACACACACACACACACACACACACACACACACACACACACGTATATAGCCAATGGCATTGCGTGCAGTGGCATTCACTGTGAACTTGTTTATTTATTTCAAACGTCTCTCTCTCATTCTTGCAGACTAACTTCCTCTTCTTACACACACACACAAACACACACTCACTACCCTCTCATTGGTTTCTTATTGTCTGCGACAAAACATGGCAGCGCGTTCTGCTCCCACGGACGCACATGACACGGCCACAAAGCCGCAGTGGCCGACTTATGGTGCTTGGATCGCGGCCGTGTTCCGGCTCTCACTCCATTATCATGACACTGAAAGCGCTGGGGCTGGAATGGACGGAGGGGCCCTAAACGGGTGGTGGTGGGGGTAAGAAGGGGGCTCGTTAAACGGCATCTCTCGGCTCATTCGGATGCAGCGCGGCCTCGTTGTTCTTGGCAAGTGATTTGCTACTGTCTCAGCGAGATCCACTGCATTAGAGAGTGAGAGAGCGGCAGGAAGTGCTTTCATTCACTCAGCTGGGGACAGCAGCGATGGTGTGAATACGGATAGGGTGTGTGTGTGAGAGAGAGAGAGAGAGAGAGAGAGAGAGAAGCAGCATCAGCGATAGATTCGGTTTGTTTAGTCGAAAAAAGCAACATGGTGGATTGTGGGCTATGAATTTTCTCAACCTAATGTCTAATAATTCTGTCAGTACAGCCAAGGCCAGTTTATTTTTAATTTCTAGCACATTTCACACATACTGGACATTCAAAGTGCTTGACATAGCAAAACGCAAAATAAAAGACCATAAGAAGGAACGAAAAGACATGAATTTGATGTATAAATAATGAAAAAGCAGCGAAAGTGTTGGCAAAACGTGTTTAACCCTACGTTCACACTAGCGACACTGAGACGAGACGTTTGAATAGAGATTTTCTCAATTCTATGCAAATTAGCTATGACACGTTAAAGCAAAACGATTGGCTCAGACGGTTTCTCGGACCTGGTCCGCGTGGTCCTTTCTTCTTCACTCGCAGCTTCGATTCCTACCCACGTTTACTATTTGATGCGTAAAAACGGAAGAAAACTTATAACTTGGTTTCATCTGTCGTATACGAACTCTCATTATATTCATATAGAGACAGTATGAAGAAAAATAAAGCTTGGAAGGAAGAAGAAGAAAACGTTGGAGCCTCTGTTGGTTGTACGTAGCTCGTGCAGCTAGCTTGCGCTGCTAATCTGCCAACGAAGCTCATATGAAACACGTAACGTAAATCAAGCGACCAGTTTGCTTTAGAAGCTACTTATAGCTACCACTAAGTATAGCAGTATAGCTACCACTAGCTAGCTATATTATTGTACACCTGGGATGTTAAACTTGACAGCAAATTGACAGCCGCTTGTTACGTTCACTTAGTGCAGCAGAGAAACACTAGGAGTATTGACCTTCATTCGTGTAAGCTAATTATTCATCGCAGGTTGCCGTGTTTGAGCAGTTTGAGGTTAAACGACTCTTGTTTTTCTTTGAGTGAAATTTAAATGTGATGCGTGTACGTTTCTGCTGCTGTCATCTCTGCGTTAATCTGGTTTCAGCTAGCACGCCTGGTACGTGTGGAGTGGAGTGGCGTGGAGTGTATTAGCATTTACCTCCTGTTCGACGGTCTTTAGTTGTGGTGAACGTTGTGGTAAAGTGCTGTGTCACACAGCTTCGTTGTTATTTTCGGTATGCGAGTGAGTCATGCAGTGTGCTGCAGGTTAAGCGTGCTAGCTGAGGCGGCTAATGCGCCTGCCGTGTGACTCAGATTAAGAACAGGTCACCTGAGCTATCGGCCTTCCGGCGTGTCCGTTAGTCAGATTCTTACTGACTTTGTGTGTGTGTGTGTGTGTGTGTGTGTGTGTGTGTGTGTGTAAGTGTGTAAGTATGTAAGTAGAGAGAGAACAAGAGCGAGAGAGTGTGTGTGTGTGTGAGAGAGAGTGTGTGTGTGGCTCTCTCATGCCCACACACTTTTTACCCCATCCCCCCCTCCAACAAGAACCACACACACACACACACACACACACACACACACACATACACACACCCTCTCTCTTGCTTTCTCTCTACTTCTGCACACACACACACACACACACATAATCAGTAACAGGGTGGAGAAAGCACTTCTTGTATCTTCCCTTTCGTCCGCCTATCTTCATCTCATGTCTTTCTGACAGAAACAACCGGAAATCCCCCCTCCGTTCCTCCGTTCCTCCTCTCCCTCGTGTCTCTGAGGAATGTGTGGAATGTACGCTGGCTCCTTCGGCATGCCAGGCATGTTTGAGGGGGAAAAAAATAAAAAGGCGGGAGGGAGACGCACCATCGCTTCAGGTCTGCGTCTGAGAGAGCGACGTGACCGTCCTCCCTCACACAGCTCGAAGCAGCACTTCAGTCAAAAAACATGCTAACGTTGCTAATAAAACTGAATAGGGAGTTATTAGGGTGCTGGATAGTAACAGGGTTGTGTTAGAAACTCGATTTAAAAAAAAACAAGATGGCTGATTCTGAAAAATGATTAGCATTTGGATATTTTTTTTTAAATACAGAGCTACATTTAATAAGCTAATTATTACAGACAGAACCTGTGTGCTAAGCTAGCTCACTTAAAAAAATATTTGTGAGGAAGTTTATTAGTTAACTAGTAGTTGACAAATGCTAGCTAGTTTACTAGGAGATGGCAAATATGTTTGTTTACTAGTAGGTGGCAGATGTTAGCTAGTTTACTAGCTAGTTTACTAATAGCAAATGTTAAATAATAGCTAGTTTACAAGGATATAGCAAATGAAATCCAGTAGATAGCAAATGTGAACAAGCATGCTACTAGAAAATGTTCAGTAGTTTAGTAGTAGATCGCACTTGCAGGTTGCTTTGCTAGTAGTTAGCCAAGTTTACTAGTAGATAGCAAATACTAGGTATTTCAGAAGATATTAGCTAGTATACTAGTAGATAGGTAACTTGAGGTAATTTACAATCAGGTAGCAAATGCAAGCTAGTTTTCTAGCAGTTAAGAAGTACAAGCCAATTTACTGTTTGGTAAAACATGTGAGTTGTTTACTAGTAGCTATCAAATTATGATCTTTTACTTGTAGGTAGAAAACATGAGTTAGTTTACTGGTAGCTAGCAAATATTGCCTAGTTTAATAGTGGTTAGCAAATAGCTTAATGGTAGTTATCGAATGTGTACTCTTACTAGTAGAGCGCAAACAGGAGTTAGTTTACTAGTGCGTAGCAAATGAGTTAGTTTACTGGTAGCTAGCAAATGTTGCCTACCTAATATTTGCTAACTACTAGTAAGCTATTTGGTAGTTAGCAAATGTGAGCTAGTTATTAGTAGTTAGCAAATATAAGGTACTATTTAAGGTACTGCTAGAAGAAATTAAATGTTAGCTGGTTTACTAGTACTTTGAGAATGTTAGCTGGTTTACTAGTAGATAGCAAATGAGAGATTTTTTTACTTGTAATGTTAGTGTGGAACAAATTTGTTGTTAGTTTTATTTCTAATCATTGAAATAATTGTTTATGAGAGTATTAACCTACAGAGATTGATTCATTTATTCATTCTAAATTTTTTTTTTTCTTTAAGCCTGGCAGTCAGTATCTCTTCGTCCATTAGCTGTGTTTGTGGATGAATTCCTGACCTGATCCCTCTGTCATGTGTTAGCACTTCAGAACTCAGACCGTCACTTTACACACTCCTTTACAGCGCGTATCAGCCGCGTTACCTTCAGATAAGATGTCGGAAAAGTAAATAAAACTCGGAGGTTAAAGGTCCACGAGCTTGATTTGGCTTTAAAGCCTGAAGATTGTCGGACGCGGTTGTAAATGTTCTAATGTGTGAGCAGAGCTGTTATTTTTATTACCACAGTGTTCTAGTGATCCTTAATCTGAATGTACTGGCGCTCGTTTTTATGGACTTTACCTCTTTATAAACTGACTGTAACGTGTGTGTGTGTGTGTGTGTGTGTGTGTGTGTGTGTGTGTGTGGGTTATTTTCCTGGAGAAACTCGTTGGACCCAAACGCTCGGTGCCGGAGCGAGGCCGGACGCTGAAAGCTGAAGGCAGTGGTGCGTTTCTCAGTTCAGCTGAACCTAAAGGCCTTTTCAGCAGCGAGAAATAAACCAGAGCCTTCAGCTAAATCAGGACACTGCACTCATACCCTCAATTATTTACTCTTAGTGCTTTTTAACCATGACTTTTTTTTTTTCTTCTTCTTTCTGGTGTGTCATCATCAGCCGAGTAGCTGCGGAAAAAAGCTGGTTATTAAATAACACTAATATGAAATTTGATTTAAAAAAAAAAAAAAAAAAAAGATACTTAATCACCTGGGAATTTAAAAATACAGTTAATTTGATAGTGGTTTTTAGAAAATGTTTCAAATAAAAATATATATTTGAAATATTTCTCTGAAGAAAATTTGTATTGGTGAAAAATTTAGGAAAACTTTAAGTGTGTGTGTGTGACTGTGTGTGTGTGTTTTTTAAAGCTTAGAGCAGTTATTAATAATTTGCTTGATACAAATGAATTAATTAATAATTTTCAGGCATTTACTTCCTTTAATTGTGATTTATTTTTAGACTACTTCAGAAGAACATTACTTTGTTTGCTGCCAGTATCATTATTTTTTGTTCTTCTAATATTGAAACTAGGCCAGACGTAATCAGCGCAGCACAGGAAAGCACATCAGCCACATTCTGAATTTCTTACTTATATTACCCACAAGCCTCGGCTCTCACGCTCAGGTACTGGAAACCTGTGACCATAACGAGGTTCTTGTGTAGTTTCAGCATAGAGGCGCTTAAATGTCTTCACCTTCGCACTTCATTCAGAATTTTTTTTTTTTTTACTTTCAAATTCAGTTCAAACAATGAAACTCAAATTCGGTGTGATTTTTTTTTAGTAGAAGTTACAAAAGTTAGGTAGTTTACTAGCAGATAGAACAAGTTAAGACAGTTAGTTTCTAGTAAATACTAGAAAATTGTAGCTAGTCTACCGGTAGATAGCAAATGTGAGATAGTTGACTGGTCGATGTAGAAAAAAATTGTAGTTTACTATTAGATAGCAAATACGAGCTTCGTTAGTAATAGTAGCAAACTTTGGGTAGTTTAGCAGTAGATACTAGAAAAGTAGCTAGTCTAGTAGTAAATAGCACATTTGTGCTGGTTCACTGGTAGTCAGCGAATGGTGGATAGTTTACTAGTAGATAGCAAATGTTGTAGTTTATTAGGACATAGCAAATATGAGCTAGTTCAGCAAATTCGAGCTGGTTTACTCGTATCAAACTTTGCGTAGTTTAATAGTAGATAGCAAATGTGGGGGGGTTTACTAGTTAATAGCAAATGCAAGCTGGTTTGTTTTTAGATAGCAAAAGTTATGTAGTTTACTAGTGCATCACAAATGTGAGGCATTTTACTGTTAGTTATGAAATGTTATGCAGTTTACTAGTAGATAGGAATAGTTATGTAGTTTACTGGTAGATAGTGAGTTGGAGTTTCATAGCAGAGACTAGAAAAGTTTGGCTAGTTTACTAGTAGATAGCAAATGTGAAGTAGTTTAATAGAAGATAGCAAATGTTAGGTGGTTTACTAGTAGTTATTAGAAACATTTAGCTAGTTTACTAGTAGATAGCTAACAGCATATTAACAGCATAATAAGGTAGTTTATTACAAGTCAGCAAATGTGGGTTAGTAGATGGAAATTTTAGATTGTTTACTAGCAGTTAGGAAGTGCAGGCTTGTTTATTAGTGATTAGCAAATGTCAGGTAGTTGATTAGCGGTCAGTCAGTGTGAGGTGGTTGATTAGCGTTCAGTCAGTGTGAGGTGGTTGATTAGCGGTCAGTCAGTATGAGGTGGTTTATTAGCGGTCAGTCAGTATGAGGTGGTTGATTAGCGGTCAGTCAGTATGAGGTGGTTGATTAGCGGTCAGTCGGTGTGAGGTGGTTGATTAGCGGTCAGTCAGTGTGAGGTGGTTTATTAGCGGTCAGACGGTATGAGGTGGTTGATTAGCGGTCAGTCAGTATGAGGTGGTTGATTAGCGGTCAGTCGGTGTGAGGTGGTTTATTAGCGTTCAGTCAGTATGAGGTGGTTGATTAGCGGTCAGTCGGTGTGAGGTGGTTTATTAGCGTTCAGTCAGTATGAGGTGGTTGATTAGCGGTCAGTCAGTGTGAGGTGGTTGATTAGCGTTCAGTCAGTATGAGGTGGTTGATTAGCGGTCAGTCAGTGTGAGGTGGTTTATTAGCGTTCAGTCAGTATGAGGTGGTTGATTAGCGGTCAGTCAGTATGAGGTGGTTGATTAGCGGTCAGTCAGTGTGAGGTGGTTGATTAGCGGTCAGTCAGTGTGAGGTGGTTTATGAGCGTTCAGTCAGTGTGAGGTGGTTTATGAGCGTTCAGTCAGTGTGAGGTGGTTTATGAGCGGTCAGTCAGTATGAGGTGGTTGATTAGCGTTCAGTCAGTGTGAGGTGGTTGATTAGCGGTCAGTCGGTGTGAGGTGGTTTATGAGCGGTCAGTCAGTGTGAGGTGGTTTATGAGCGGTCAGTCAGTATGAGGTGGTTGATTAGCGTTCAGTCAGTGTGAGGTAGTTGATTAGCGGTCAGTCAGTATGAGGTGGTTGATTAGCGGTCAGTCAGTATGAGGTGGTTGATTAGCGGTCAGCCTGTGTGAGGTGGTTTATTAGCGGTCAGTCAGTGTGAGGTGGTTTATGAGCGGTCAGTCAGTATGAGGTGGTTTATGAGCGGTCAGTCAGTATGAGGTGGTTGATTAGCGTTCAGTCAGTGTGAGGTGGTTGATTAGCGGTCAGTCAGTGTGAGGTGGTTGATTAGCGGTCAGTCGGTGTGAGGTGGTTTATGAGCGGTCAGTCAGTGTGAGGTGGTTTATGAGCGGTCAGTCAGTATGAGGTGGTTGATTAGCGTTCAGTCAGTGTGAGGTAGTTGATTAGCGGTCAGTCAGTATGAGGTGGTTGATTAGCGGTCAGTCAGTATGAGGTGGTTGATTAGCGGTCAGCCTGTGTGAGGTGGTTTATTAGCGGTCAGTCAGTGTGAGGTGGTTTATGAGCGGTCAGTCAGTGTGAGGTGGTTTATGAGCGGTCAGTCAGTGTGAGGTGGTTGATTAGCGGTCAGTCAGTATGAGGTGGTTTATGAGCGGTCAGTCAGTATGAGGTGGTTGATTAGCGGTCAGTCGGTGTGAGGTGGTTGATTAGCGTTCAGTCAGTGTGAGGTGGTTGATTAGCGGTCAGTCAGTGTGAGGTGGTTTATGAGCGGTCAGTCAGTGTGAGGTGGTTGATTAGCGGTCAGTCAGTGTGAGGTGGTTGATTAGCGGTCAGTCAGTATGAGGTGGTTGATTAGCGGTCAGTCAGTATGAGGTGGTTGATTAGCGGTCAGCCTGTGTGAGGTGGTTGATTAGCGGTCAGCCTGTGTGAGGTGGTTGATTAGCGGTCAGTCAGTATGAGGTGGTTGATTAGCGGTCAGTCAGTGTGAGGTAGTTGATTAGCGGTCAGTCGGTGTGAGGTAGTTGATTAGCGGTCAGTCGGTGTGAGGTGGTTCATTAGCGGTCAGTCGGTATGAGGTGGTTCATTAGCGGTCAGTCAGTATGAGGTGGTTTATTAGCGGTCAGTCAGTGTGAGGTGGTTGATTAGCGGTCAGTCAGTATGAGGTGGTTGATTAGCGTTCAGTCGGTGTGAGGTGGTTGATTAGCGGTCAGTCGGTGTGAGGTGGTTTATGAGCGGTCAGTCAGTGTGAGGTGGTTTATGAGCGGTCAGTCAGTATGAGGTGGTTGATTAGCGTTCAGTCAGTGTGAGGTAGTTGATTAGCGGTCAGTCAGTATGAGGTGGTTGATTAGCGGTCAGTCAGTATGAGGTGGTTGATTGGCGGTCAGTCAGTATGACGTGGTTGATTAGCGGTCAGTCAGTATGAGGTGGTTTATTAGCGGTCAGCCTGTGTGAGGTGGTTGATTAGCGGTCAGTCAGTGTGAGGTAGTTGATTAGCGGTCAGTCAGTATGAGGTGGTTGATTAGCGGTCAGTCAGTGTGATGTAGTTGATTAGCGGTCAGTCGGTGTGAGGTGGTTTATTAGCGTTCAGTCAGTGTGAGGTGGTTGATTAGCGGTCAGTCAGTATGAGGTGGTTTATGAGCGGTCAGTCAGTGTGAGGTGGTTGATTAGCGGTCAGTCAGTATGAGGTGGTTGATTAGCGTTCAGTCAGTGTGAGGTGGTTGATTAGCGTTCAGTCAGTGTGAGGTGGTTGATTAGCGGTCAGTCGGTGTGAGGTGGTTGATTAGCGGTCAGTCAGTGTGAGGTGGTTTATGAGCGGTCAGTCAGTATGAGGTGGTTGATTAGCGGTCAGTCAGTGTGAGGTAGTTGATTAGCGGTCAGTCAGTATGAGGTGGTTGATTAGCGGTCAGTCAGTGTGAGGTGGTTGATTAGCGGTCAGCCTGTGTGAGGTGGTTGATTAGCGGTCAGTCAGTATGAGGTGGTTGATTAGTGGTCAGTCAGTGTGAGGTGGTTGATTAGCGGTCAGTCAGTATGAGGTGGTTGATTAGCGGTCAGTCAGTATGAGGTGGTTGATTAGTGGTCAGTCAGTGTGAGGTGGTTGATTAGCGGTCAGTCAGTATGAGGTGGTTGATTAGCGGTCAGTCAGTATGAGGTGGTTGATTAGCGGTCAGTCAGTATGAGGTGGTTGATTAGTGGTCAGTCAGTGTGAGGTGGTTGATTAGCGGTCAGTCAGTGTGAGGTGGTTTATTAGCGTTCAGTCAGTATGAGGTGGTTGATTAGCGGTCAGTCAGTATGAGGTGGTTGATTAGCGTTCAGTCAGTATGAGGTAGTTTAGGGAAGTTTTAACGGAGACTTCACCTAATAAATAGTAATGTGGTTTACGTTATCAATGAAGCAATGAAGGAAAAATGCGTTAGCGTTCATTCCTTGAACGATAATTCCGGGTGAGTAACGAGTCGAGTTTGTCTCTTTGTTCTGACCCTGATGTAATATTTTTCCCGTGCTGCGCTGGCGTAAATCATGAGTTTGGTGTGAAATATGCTTTCCTGGCCTGGATCTCTCTCACTCTTAGCACTACAGATGGATCTCACTCGCTAACTCTTTCACTCCCGTCGTTTGACGTTTGTCATTTCGGCCTTATATATTTTGCACCTTCACAAATGTGTTAGATGGTTGCCGGGGCAACGAACGCCGCGAGCCTGCCGTCCACTTAAACACATTCATAATTGCCAATATTTAGAGCTTGAGTATAATTGGTGGTGTTGTTTAATCCTAAAACTCGATACATGAGGTTTTGTACATGATTAGATTAAAGTTATGCCGAGTTTTCATCTTAGTGCTCTTCCGTTATCGTATTGTTTGTTATAATTGTGCATCTGAAGGGATTCTCTGCTTTATAAACACACACATTTGGGCGTATCATTATAGTTACAAGAACATGATCAAGTCTGTATATTAATATTCGTTTCTTGACGTGGAAAAAATTTCAGAAGTGAAACATCTTTCTTTTCTCGCTCTGTTGAAGGGTGTCGGTTTTCTCAGAAGTGCTGTCGAGCAGCAAATTTTTCACACCAGTGTCACGAAATAGCACGGAAAGTTCTGTCTTTGGTGATCGCTAAGCTACAACACCAGACTCATGGACTCTTTCAAAAAAAAAAAAAGAAAAATGAAATAAACCGGTAAATACTTCATTAATTATTGTTTTGTCAACTTTTTTTTATTTGATCAAGTAATCTTAATAGCTATATTTTATATAATTTACAAATAAATACTGAAAATTTTAGGACCAAATATTGGAAGCATTCAATTTAATCATTTTGCTTTTAATTTAATTTATTTGTTTTTTTCAGAAGCGTCAGCAATGACTCTAGCTAGATTTAGCATCACAGCACAAATCGAACAAACAAACAAACAGATAAATAAATAAATAAATAACAAACAGACTGTGAGAGAAGTGAGTAACAATTCAACACTGACGTTTTTTTTTTTCTTTTTCTTTCATTCTTTTTTTTTTTTTCTTCTGAGTCATCCACAAGGCTGGCTAAAACATACTTGAAGATTTAGTGCAAAGTTGCATAATCTTTTGTATTTTTTATTCTTTTCTTTTTTCTTCACCTAATGCAAAACAACTGGCTCACAATATCATGTCAAATGATTTTAAAGAGAAATGGCAATAAAATATTTATCAAACTATATCAACATTTATCAACAAACAAATTTACAATTGGCAGTAATTATAAGTAAGTTATAAGTAAGTAAATTATAAGTAAGTAAATTATAATGTTACAGCTTGGTAGGGGAAAAAAACAAATATAATTAATTTAATTTTAATTTTATTTTTAAATAAAATTTATTATTTAAATTATATTTTTATTATATTTATTTTTATTAATATTTTATTATTTTTCTATATGTTTATTATTTTGAAAATATTTCTGTTCAATTTAATTTCTGTTGATTTCTGTCTTTTTTTTTTTTTTTTTGATACCGATACTTCCAGAAGAAAGCATATTGCGATATGATTTATTTTATCGTGATATAGTGATTATATTGTCATATCGCCCAGCCCTGCCTGTGTTCTGTAAGCTGGTGGTTATTAGACAATGATCACGTTGGAGCGGATCTCGGACTGTATACAGTGGAATAGCGGTATAGAGCATGTGGAAAGTCACGTGAAGGAGACGCTCAGCATTCAGAACGAGTTATCAGGAGCTGTGCTCACGATTCAGGAGGACGGTGATGGACAGGTTCAGTGTGTCCGCTGACGGCTGCCTGTCACTCTGAGATCAGCCGAACAATGGTACGATGGAGGAGAAAAACCTGAAAGGCTTGATGTCTTGTTGACGGCTTGCTACAACAGCCTGCATTCTTTAAGCATGTTATTACTAGTGAGATTTACCAGTTTAACATTAAAGCTCAGGAGAGAATCCGTGTCGCATGGGGAAGAAAAAAAATACGAAAACATACAGCCGTGCAGTCGAGTCGTAGCTGTAATGAGTAGTCATCTAATTCCTAATTAAACATTAAAGCCATGACGGACATCTTAGTGCTCACTGTGCAGGAGACAGTAATACCGTACGACAAAATGCATGAATTCACATCGAAGTGAGTTGCTACGAGTTATCGCTGAAAAATACGCAAAAAGAATGTTTCATTTTTAAAGTCATTTTTTCCTGAGCAAAATCAGCAGATGAATCAATCTCTCTCTCTCGTGTGTGTGTGTGTGTGTGTGTATATATATATATATATATATATATATATATATATATATATATATATATAGTGTGTGTGTGTGTGTATGTAATTGCATAGGTTGCACAGTTGCATAGGTATTTTTTTTTTGTTTTTTTTAAACTAGTCAAACCCCGAGTTCAGCAAGTGACATCAGATCAACACGGCTGCTCACAGCATGCAAACAAAGCAGCGCTTCTTACCTTTAAATGAGTTATACTGTATATACACAAGTATTTACTTTAGACCAATCACCATACAGACATATTCACTTGTTAAATCTGTAACACTGACGCTACAGTTCACTGTTCTGAGGAGGGAAATATACTATCACTCATCACAGTTAGCTGGCTAGATTGTTGCTAACTAAGACAAACAAGGAGGCGTCCTAGCCTATTTTCTAGCTCGAGCACTCCCAGTTTGAAAAATGTAATATAATTCAATATTCCCACTTCCGAGGTATGTCGTAGTAAGCATTACTGATGCAACCTGGAAGCCCCGCCCCCTTGTCTCAAATCATCCCCCCCCCCCGGACTTGGTTACCATTAGATGAGTATAGGCTACAGCTAGCATCAGCTAGCTATGTTAGTGAAAATGATCAAAAGCTGTGATTTTTTTTTTTTTCTCTCAGCTGAAAGAGAACCTAAAAAAGATTCAGTAAGCCTACAGCAAATAATTATAATTAGAATAATCTTAATGGTAGTGATTATTTGAAAAGTGATTAAAAATGCTGTTTGTTTCTACACTTGCGTTCAAACAGTTTGAACCATTTTTGTTGTTTTTACTGATAACTGAATTTTTTATCTAAGTTAAATTACAGTTTTAGGTTTGAAATTGCTTAATAAACTTTGTCGTATTGATGTAATTATATTCATGATATTTGATATTTGTCTAATCAAACCCACGACCCCTCAGAGAAGCTCCTCCTACTCACACGAGTAGTGTTGTGTGACGTGAAAAAGACACCGCATCTCGCACAGGATGTGAGAAGTTCTGGATTTGTATCAGTAACCGTACAGAGAAAGCGCCTACACACACACACACACACACACACACACACAGCAGTGTGGGGCTTGGCGGCATGGAGCAGCTCAGTGAGGAAGATTAGAGGCAGAACAGCGGGGAGTGAGTTACACACCTCTGATCCCCAGCCGTCTTGCTAATGCTCTACAGCACCTGCAGCCGTCCGTATTAAAGCAGCTCTCGCTGGGATTGGAGAAAGTTCTCCTTAGAGGATTTTGCGGGGGGGGGAACCAGAGATTAATGTGACCTTTTCACCCTGAGTTCACACCCGTAAGCCGACATTCACACTAGCAAGCGAGAAGTCGCTCGTGGAGCGAATAGAGATGGCACGAGACCGTTTTTTTTCGGTACTGATACCCATCTGACATTGTTTTCTTTAAAAATGTGCTTTTTTTTTTTTATTGAACTGAAGCACTTCACAGTTAAAAATTCTTTCGCACAAAATCACTTACATTGTAAATATACAGAAATAATTTATAATAAACTATAAAGCATAAATTTAAAGTCCTGAAATCCTAAGATAAAAAAAAACTTCTCAAGTCTGTTTACATGTAAACATTCGAGCATTTCTTTCCCAAATCCAGCTTCAGTCTTTGCTGTGTGTTGCAGGATCTGATATACGATATGTTTTGTCCGACATCAATTCACTGTTTTTACGGATACTGGTTATCGGATCGATGTCTTCTCTCATATTTGAAATTTTTATCGCATTTTATTAGTCTTTTATTTCATTGTTTCGATTTAGCTGAGATGATGTACAGCCCACACTCTTTGTTTTTTTAAAAGTGCTGTATAAATAAACGTGACTTACCTTGACTGTTACTGTTGTCGCTTGTGGGCGTGGCCTGTTCAGCATTTTTTATTTTATTTTTTTTAAGTTCTGATGAGAAACGTGGTATCTGAAGTTGTAAACACTTCTACAGCAGAGCAGGTGATCAAATTATATAACACACTAATTAGTGGGAAAATTGGTTGTATGATTTCTTTCTACGAGTCGGATTAGATTAACAAAGCAAGCTAACTGTTCTAGCTACGGACATTCACCAGAGATACGAAAAAGCTCTGCTACTTCCTTCCAAGCTTTATTTTGAGCCGTTAGATCACTATACATATTAAATGACAAGATAAGATGAAACCACGGTTATTAGTTTTTCTTCCATTTTTGCGTGTCGGACAGTAAACAGGAACTGATGATGCGTTTGACTTAAGATCGTAATTTGTATTTTCCACCCCTGACTAAGAAAACGTAAAGAAAACGTTCCCTGAGTTAGGAATTCTTTCTCAGAAAGTCAGGATGGTCTGGGAAAGTGACATCAGATCAACGTAATTAAAATCTCATTTCACTACTTTTTAGTAGTATTTACTTTAGATCAATCAACACAAACGCAGTCGTTGGTTAAATCTGTAACACTGACTGTACAGTTCGCAGTTCTGAGAAAGTAAATGCATCATACGCTTTCATGGAGCTCGAACACACCAAGTTCGGAAATGGCATCATTCCAGCGTCAGACCTCCCACTTCCAAGTCAAATGCAGCGTAATACTGCATTTGTGACCAAGTCGGAACTGGGAAGTTTCTTCATTCCCAGTAGGAAAGCTCTGTATGAATGGCTCTCCAACTCGTAATTCCTAGTCGGAAAGTTTTTCAAGAGCTCCGAGTTCAATTCCCTGACGTCACTTCAACATGGCGACGCTCACAGTGAAGAGTAAGAACCAGGAATAACAGCGTCATGTACGGTTTTCAAACCGTCTTTTGAGTTTCTGTTTATATTTTAAATCACTAAATACTGGGAATTAGGAAACGTTAATACGCTTTGTGCAAGATTCTTTGATCAGATTGCTCTTAATAAAAAAAATAACCAATTAAACAATCTTTAATTCCAGGTTTTGCAGACAGCTTACAGTGAGGATTTTATTCCCGAGTTCAGACGGCTGGGTTTTTGCGTGAATGCTGTAATGTGGGAAGTGGGAGGTTCCGAGTTGGAAAATGCCGAGTTCTTAGTTATCTGTTGTATATTGGGAACTGAAGGAACATCAGAACCACAAGTACCATAAGACTGGTTCGAGAAATCATTCGAGCCAATCGTCTGGCTTTTTTTTTATTGCGTAAAAGCTCATTTGCATAGAATCTCAATTCAAATGTCACTTTTTTTTGTAATCCCATAATTAGTAAACCAGGAATACTTCATCTTGTCTTGGATGTGTTAAGCTCGATTAAAAAAAAGTTCCTGTTCTTCGGACATCGTTGCTAGTCCGTGCTTGTGAGAAAGATTTAACACATTTACAGTATTAGGAAGAAGACAGATAGATGTTTATATACAATGTCGGTGCAGACGCTGATAACTCTCCATCACAGAGCGCTCTCACATCACCGTGAACCCAGCTGAAGAATAAAATCACACACGCCGTGTGACTGAGCCGCAGTAAGCGCATGACCCGAACGCCTGAAACGCCTTAGGAATAGTTTTACAGCCTGCACACTGAACCACTCCCGATAATACAGAGACTTTTACAGCGCTAATCAGGACGTGCTGAAACTAAACCAGCTAACAGGAGGAATACTAATCACGCTTGGATATTTTAATTTATTATTTTGTAGCACCGAAACCTTAGGATTTTAAAAGAAACATAGTGCAAAATATATTGGAAAAAAAAAATTAAATATTGAACATTTAGCAGCCTGATAAAACAACAGTTAGACTCGCTAATCAGAATAATATGGGCTTTGTCACAGTGGGCGTGGTCTAATATTCTAATGAGCAGACATGACTGACAGCTTTCTGTCCAAAAATGCCAGGCTGTAGCATTTAGCCATTACTTAGCATATTATTTATTATTTAGCATATTAGCTGTGTAGCTAGCGATATTTTGGTGTGAACTCCTACATGTGTGGCTGTAGCTAGTTTTCTTTCCATCACTATGTTAGTTCTCGCTTGCTAGCTTGCTTTCTTTAGCTACTTTTCTTTCTCTTGCTAGTTTTCTATTCTCTGTAGGTTGATTTTTCTCACCAGTTTTCTTTTACTCGCTAGATTTCTCTCTCTCTCTCTCTCTCTCTCTCTCTCTCTCTCTCTCGCTAGGTTAGCTTTCAGTTGCTAGCTTTCACTCTTTTGCTGCTTTTTTCACTTACTAATTTTTTTCCCTCACTAGTTTTCTTTTTATTGCTGCCTTTGCTTTCACTTGCTAGTTTCGTTTGTTTTGCTAGCTTTCCATCACTTGCTAGATTTTTGTCTCACTAGTTTTCTTCCTCTCGCGACTTATCTTTCTGTCTTTAGTTTTTTTTTTCTGGCTCATTTTTTCCGTTACGATTTTTTTCTCTTGCTAGTTTTTCTCTCCCCAATTTTTCTTTTGCTCTAGTTAATTTTCTAACTAGAGGGGAAAAAAGTAGTTTTCTTTCTCTCATTAGTTTTCTTTTTTCCCCTCTAGGTTTTTTCTCTTGTTAGTTTTCTTTTTTACCCAATTTTTTTTCTCGCTAGTTTTTGATCCATCACGGCTTTTCTTTCTCAATATTTGTTCTCTAGCTAGATTTCATTCTCTCACTGGTATTCTTTTTCTTGCTAGTTGTCTTTCTTTTTGTTCTTTTGCTAGTTTTCTTTCTCTCGCTAGTTTTCTTTCTCCCACTAGTTTTCTTTCTCAGTAGTTTTCTCTTTCTCTCTCTCAAAATTTTCATATTTTCTCTTATTATAATGGCATAGAAATCGCTTAATGCGTCTGACCATTCCCTAATGCTAATTTAAAAAAAAAAAAAAAAAAAAAACATGGACGTCCTTGTTGGCATGTAATTAGTTTCAGCCATATTACCCTATTATCCCACTGCATCCTTTTAAATAATGGCTTTATAAATGACAGGCGTAGTCTAAAGTGCTGCTAATCACACTTCTGAGAGAGATTTCTGTGAAAAGCGGCGTTTCACATTAATATCCGAGCTTCTGTGACGGATAAACTTCAAACGAGACGGCTGACGTGCGTCCTCCAGACAGGCAGCGAAGACCTCTGGAACAGAGTCACGAGGAAGCCTCAATCATCCTCAGGCGAAACGCTAATCTCCTTCTCATCTCAGTGACAGTGCAGAACCCGGCCAAAACCTCGAACGCTCTGAAACGGAGCGTCTCGTTCCTCCTGAAGACAGACGCGTGCTGGAGGGAAGCACAAAGCTAAGCTCATGCTAATGAGCCATTGAGCACAGACGGAGCAAATGAGATGTCAGTCTGCAGCTGTTGAACGCAGGAATTTGCAGTCTATTAATAGTTCTCGTGTCAGGGATCTTTTGCTTATATACGGAGAAAGAAGCATCACAGGATACCGGATAAAGCCGCAGTCTGTATTCCTGTTCTGGTTTTAGCGCTGTTAGCTCTGCTTCTGCGTCCCACGTCTGCACACTTTTATAAACATTTTTATTTCTCTGGGTTTTGTTTCGGCGGCTAATTTACTTGTCAAACTGTTTTGAATAGTTTCTTAGCAAGCCTTGCCAAATATAAACAATAACCTACACAGGAGTAAAAGATTGTTATATACGTTAAACCGTCTAATCCAGCCTTTATCTTTCTTTCTTTCTTAAATTAAATGATTTAGGTCAGAAAATATTATATAAATTCTAGTATGAAAATTAGCTGCGATACGAAGGACCGCCCACTTTAGAGCTCAGAACAGCACAAGTAGTCGTGTTATTGGTTGATGTTGCAAAATTCCCAAAGTTGTGGAGCGGTGAGAATTTCTCGTCACCTTAAACTGTTAATCACGGCAAATTCTGCTGGACTGAATGAAATATTTTTTTTTTTGTAAAAATGTGTCTGACAACAACAAACAAACAAAACAAAAAAAAAATACTGAATGGCTCAAAGGAAAAAAGAAGTGAGGGAGTGATTATTTCTGCTCGAAGAGGTAGTAAACGAGCTTCAGCTTGCAGAAATAATGGTTGGAAAGCAAATTAAATGTTTCTACTGGACCAAATATTATCTCATGAGCGAAACTCTCAGGTGGTGTTTTAATCCTGTTGTGGAACGTTCTTAAGCAAAAGAGTGGAATTTTATTTTAATGTTAATGTAACTGTGTTCGGTTTGTCCAGGCGGCCGTCTGAGACCCTCGTTAGCGCGATATCTCAAGAACGAGTGGCTGAATGTTTGTAGGATTTATATGGAGTTATCTCTGTAACCAGCAGATGAACTGATTAGATTTTGAAATTGAGCCAAACAAGGTCAAGGTCACAGCAAGGTCAAAGATCTGAAATAGTTTTTCTTCGCTAGCTTTCTGTCTGTTTGAAGTAGATTTTAAGGATTGTTCATGTGTACAAGAAGGACTAGACTTCCTGGCGATGGAGGCTTCCTCGTCGAAATTATCGGTATCGAGTTCTGGTTGGTCGGATTTGTTTGTTTGTTTGTTTTATTTATGTGCCAAAAGTCAATTTTTGGTTGTTTTTTAGACAAAAATGATTCCTGATTAAAGTTGCAAACTACCACATGAACTGTTAGTTACTTAGCCCTGGCAGAGAGCTCATAACAATAATAAATTAAGTAATAAACAAACAAACAAACAAAACAAATAAATAAAATTTTCTTTAACATGACTTATTTTTATGATTTTGGGCAAAAACTAAAGGCCATTTCAGCTGATACCTGCAAAAAATCATGGAGCCGATAATGGAGGGGGGAAAAAAAGAATGAATCCGATCCGATCCGATTGGAATTGGGTTTGGAAAAGATTTTTCTTGGCGCTTGTTAAAGTTTTACACATGAAGAGACTTGTTTGTTTTGATAGGATTGATTTTATTATATTTGTTTTTTGGTGATTTTTGTGTGAAAGCTGCGATTTTGTTGAAGTCGTGTTTTATAGCTGTGTATTTTTTCCTGTAATTTTTTTGAGCGCGTCAGTTTAAAAATAAATATCTTAAAGCTTAATTGTTTTTGCGGAAAAGATATGGGATGGGTGTCGATATCAGCCGACGCTCGAGGTTTCAGTATGGGAAAAGCAAAAGTGGTGTCGCGGTGTCTTTAAAAACTGTGTATCTGTGGTGGACATTTCGCTGCAGACCTCATTTAAAATATCAGACTTGAAAGCGTGAAAGTGCTACAGTAGTGTCATTTCTGAATGGAGAGAGTGTTAGCGTTACACCCCGGTGTGTTCAGTGTGTTTAAGAGCTAATGAACAGGACAGTGTGTGGTCAGACTGCTGTGTAAAAACCGGCCGAGGCTCAGCAGTGGCCAATAAAATCCTCCATTAACCGCGTTCACTGTTCAGCTGATGGTTAATGATGAGGTGGGAAAACTCCTGCGTAGTGTAAAACTCACACGCTCGCTCTCTCTCTCGCTCTCTCGCTCTCTCTCTCTCGCACGCTCTCTCTCTCGCACGCTCTCTCTCTCGCTCTCTCTCGCTCTCTGTCTCTCCTGCTCTCTCTCTGTGTTTCCCTCCCGCTCTCTCTTTCTCTCTGTCTCTGTCTCTCCCTCACTCTCTCTCTCTCTCTCTCTCTCTCTCGCTTTCTCTCTCAGTCTCTCTCTCGCTCTCTCGTTCTCTCTCAGTCTCTCCCTCACGCTCTCTGTCTCTCTCTCTCAGTCTCTCCCTCACACTCTCTCTCTCTCTCTCTCTCTCTCTCTCTCGCTTTTTCTCTCAGTCTCTCTCTCGCTCTCTCGTTCTCTCTCAGTCTCTCCCTCACGCTCTCTCTCTCTCTCTCAGTCTCTCCCTCCCTCTCTATCTGTCTCTCTGTCTCTCTCTCTCTTGCTTGCTCTCTCTCTCTCTCTCTCTCTCTCTCCCCTCTCCCCCCGTCTGTCTGTCTGTCTCTCTCTGTCTGTCTCTCTTCCTCCCTTCCTCTCTCTCTCTCCCCCTCCCTCTCTCTCTGTTGCTCTCTGTCTGTTTCTCTGTCTCTCTTTCTCAGTTTCTGTCTCTCCCTCCCTATCTCTCTGTCTCTCTCTCTGTCTGTCTGTTTGTCTCTCTGGTGCTCTCTCCATCTGTCTCTGTCTCTCTGTCTCTCCCTCTTTCTCTCCCTCCCTCTCTCTCCCTCCCTCTCTCTCTCTCTCTCTCTCTCTCACATGGTCCCTCCATGTGACGTGGTTGGCTCGGTGCCAGGACACCCCGGATGCCCGCTGGCTCTGGACTTCCAGGCCTTGTTCGGATTGAAACTAAACAAAAGGCAGTGAAAAGAAAAAACTCAGAGAAGACGGAAGGTTACTGTGGGCGAGCGAACGTGAACATGCCGTAACGTCAGCCTCATTCAGACACTTCCTCTCCCCTCACTGTCTCTCTCTCATCTTTCTTTCCTCTGTTTATTTTTATGAATGATGTTTCTTAGTCCTGCTACACGCCTGATTTCTCCCGGGTGGAGGTCAGCACGATGAAAAGGTAGAAAGTACTGCAGTATTTTAGGAAAGAATGTCTCCTTAATGACTGTATACTTCATTAATTTAAATATAAAAAAAATCTATTTTATAGGAACTAATGCCTCAATAACGAACATGACTATCATTATAGCTTTTTAGAATTTTATATAAATAAATATATAAACATAAATGAGTTGAGAATCATTACAGTATTTTCTAGAAAGAAATAACTAAAAACAAGAAAAGTAGTTAAATTATTGTAGTATTTGAGGGCAGAAAACTCAATCAGTGCAGTATTTTAGGAAAAAGTATCTCAATTAAAATGTTGACAATATACAATTATATATACACAAAAAAGTGAAAAAAGCAGACTTTTAAGAAAAAAAAACACCTAAAAAATAAATATGACTATAATTAAAATTGAAAGAATCAATCAACCAATAAGTAAGTAAGTAAATAAATAAATAAATCATAAGTGAATATAAACAAATATCTAAATAAATAAGTTTATAAATAAACAAGTTAAAATTCAGTGTAGGATTTTAGGGGAACAAATCTCAATTTTATGTAACTATATAAATAAATAAATAAGCTAATCATTACAATATTTTACAAACATAATAAAGTATGTGACTATAATTACATAAAATAGTTTTTAAAAAAAAAAAAAATTACAGTTTTTTAGGAAAAAAGCATCTCAGTAAAGAATATGACTGTAATTATAAATACAAAAAAAATGTATAAATATATGTTCATCAGTGTTTGTTACCAGTTTTGTTGATTTGTCGTTAATTAACGTAACTAATAAAAACATCTTGCTGATGATCCGAACGTATTTTTAGGTGATGTGTGTAGTTTAGCAGGTGATAAAGCGGTACTTCACGCTAGTAGTGTGTCTCACTACCAGGAAGAGTGTGTGTGTGTGTGTGTGTGTGTGTGTGTGTGTGTGTGTGTGTGTGTGTGTGTGTGGTGTGGGAAAACCCTGCATGTGTGGAAAGTTTTGACTTTTTATTTTTTTTATATTTTTTTTTTAACTACTTCTGAAACTTTCCTCAGGTGAAATTTGCTCAACAGATGACTGTATGAGGAAATCACGCTAAGCTGGCGAGGGTTTAGACGTCGTTACGCAGACCGGCCGTGAGTTACTGCTGGTTGCCACGGTAACGCCTGGATAATGCAATATGACCGCACAAATTATATATGGCTAGCTAAAATTCACGTCTTCCTGATTAAAAAAAACTACCCTAAATTCTGGAAAATCACTCCTCATGATCATAGAGCTATTTATAGAGCTTTATGCTTAAGCCAGAACACAAAAATAAATAAAATTCCCCACCTGAAACACTCGGTTAATTCTCACAAACCTACTGTTGTGTCCAAATTAGAGCAGTTGTTGTTTAAAGCTAGTTTGAATCGACTAAAATTCCCCCACAGCAGTGTGATCTGGGATTATAAGGAAGCCTGCGGTTGCAGTTTTTCCTGCTGAAGGCGGAGCGACAGGTCAAGGTGATGTGGGACGTGGGTGGGGATGTGTGTGTGTGCGTGTGTGTGTGTGCGTACGTGCGTGCATGCGTGCGTGTGTGTGTGTGTTTGCTCGCGTTCCTTTGCCTGAAGATCTGAAAGCGTTCAGTGAGACAAATATGATCAGTGACAGAGGGGATCGAGAAGGGGGCGAATACTTTTTCACAGCACTGTAGAAGCAAACGGGGAAACCACACAATGCTGTAATAGCAGCTCTTTAAAACGTGATTAAAATTTGTAAATGCTACGACTAGTTAGTTATTGTTGGTGGTCAAATAAACCAAAACTAACTAATTGACTAACTATATGGGTGGATAGATGGATGGATGGACAAAAATTGATCTTAATTTAGCTAAATTAAATGAAAACAAAATTAAATGAAAACAGAAACTTTCCCAAAGTCAGGGTTAAAGTTGTCAGTTCTTATATGAATTATTTCAATTATATAAAATAGCTGTTAATTTATTATAAATCAATAAACATTATTATTATTATTATTATTATTATCATTATTATTATTATTATTATTATTATTATTATTATTATTTTTCAGCAATATAAAGTTAGATTTTTTTTTTCTTTTTTTTTTTTTTTTGTGTGTTTTGATTTTTTTTTTCTGGTGTTGTAGTAGGTGTGTGTGTGCGTGTGCGTGTGTGCGTGTGCGTGTGTGCGTGTGCGTGTGTGCGTGTGCGTGTGTGCGCGTGCGTGTGTGCGCGTGCGTGTGTGCGTGTGTGTGTGTGTGTGTGTATGTGTCAGCGTGTCTTCTAGCTGTTTCAGATTCGTCTTCCTCACTGCAGTATCTTCAGCCGGATCAGATAACCTCTCACTGCTTTGCAAGACAAATTGTTCTGGTTCAGGACTATGATGCACTGTGTGTGTGTGTGTGTGTGTGTGTGTGTGTGTGTGTGTGTGTGTGTGTTTGTGTGTGTGCACGCGCTCTAACTGTTCTGCCACTGTGCTCATGATGTGATCAGAACAGCAGGAAAGACCAGCAGGACGTGTTATCAGGTGCCTGTCTTCCACACACGCAATTATAAAAGCTGTGTAGTAATAATAATAATAATCATAATAATAATCATAATCCAATAAAGGCATAACCACCAAACCATAGAAAAAACTTTAACCTTAAAAAAGTAGCAAGAAAACTTACATTTTTTTAATGTCTTTTTTTTTTAAAACACAAAGAAAGATCTATGTAATAATAATGATTGAATAACAATTCAATAATTAATCATTTTGTATGAATAATAAAAAAAATAAATAAAGTATATTTTTATTTAAAAAAGATCAGTTTTGTAGTTCTTCTGCATTGTGCAGAAATTTTGGAGAAATAAAAAGATTATAGAGATCTAATTAGTTTGTGTGTGTATATATATATATCTTTTACATAATATTCTGATCTTTAAACATCACCAACAAACTGTACATAAAGTTTAGAAAGTTAAAAATAAATAAATAAATAAAATAAGTACTTCATTAGTAGATAAATTTAAAAAATTGGAAAGGTCTATTTTTTGCACAGACGTAGAGAGAATAATAATAATAATAATAATAATATGCAGAAGAACTAAAAAACTGATCCTTTTTAAATAGAATTAATTTATTTGTATATCCGTACGGCATAAATCAATAATGATTTAATTACTATTATTATTTTTATTATTATTCCAGAAATGTAATTAGTAAAAATGGAGATGAAAAATAGAACAATACTATAATAAAATAAAAATAATACACAAGAAAGGGCACATAGAAATGTGTGTATCTGTATACAATAAACCCACACACACACACACACACACACACACACACACACACACACACACACACACAGGTCCCTGTCACTCGCTGTGTAAAGTACATCATGGTTCAGTGACTATAGCAGTAAAGCTGTTTTTGTTATGTGGAAAGACAAGAACGCATCAGGAGCCAGAATAAAGTGTGTACTCGGGTCATGTGACTCGACTTGAGGATGCATGTTAAAACTTGATTTCCTCGACGTTTTTCCCATGACGCTGAATAGAACCCGGCTGAGGTAAACAGTGTTACTGTATTGTCCCAGTTCCTCCTCCTCCTCCTCCTCCTCCTCCTCCTCGGGCCGTGTCAGGTTTCGGCGGTTCAGTGCGGAGCGAGGGAACCGGATCCTCTCCGAGGGGGGCTTCCGGCTCTCCCGCAGCTCATCCGTCCACATCAGCTCGATCCGCTGACGCTGAGATTCAGATGAAACCCAGCGGCCTCACGTTCTGCCCTTCCCATTACAGAAACATTGATCCTAATGAAGATTCTGATGATTCTGTTGCATTGAGTTTTGGTTAAAATGTCAACCTTAGATTTGTACAAAGATTCGATCAGATTAAAATATCCATGTGCACACTATACATATTACACTTGTCAGTAAGTCCAGCACTGTGATAACAGTAAACCAGGCAATAATCAGGATTTCACTCCCCCGGCTCTCAGGTAGAGACTCGTCAGATCCGTGTCTGATCCACAGCCAGCTCCTCGTTCATAAAAATTTCACTCACACAGAGTTTATCAAGTCGTACATTATGTGGCTTGAAAGCGGATGCAGAACGTCTGCCAAGCCAAACACGGCACTGATTTTGATCTCATTGTTTTCCACAGTGGTGCAACTATTAATTAATGAACATAAATTATGTGGTTCGAGCGTTTAAAAACATCCTGATTGAGGCTTTTGAGTGGTTCAGACTTAAAATCTGGATAAATTTGCTGCCTGTGCAGCTTTATTACACAATAAATCCTCTGTCAGTTCATCTAATTACACATGGATGGATGAATAAATCGGAAATTTGCATGTTTGTCTGCAAAGCTTTTCAAATCTCCATGACTTTTTGTGTGTTTTTTGTTTTGTTTTGCTCAGTTTGGTCTCCTGATGCAGTTCTCCAGATCTTTGTGATAGTAGGATGTAATTTGAAGGAGCATAAGATTTGGTTAAATTTCAAAATGGCTACCTTCCTGTTTTCAAGCTCACAAATCAATACTGAGCACCTTCCTTGGAATCAAAAGAGTCATAATTTGATGTACAATTTGAAGGATTTGTGATAATTTGTGAATTATAGCACGCCCTAGAGGTGATTTAGACAAAATGGAGTGTTTGGAGTTCCTTAGGACAAGCTCGTTCACTCATATAAGTTTATTCTGAATGCATCACACTGTTGCTGAGATACACTCTCACTTCCTGTTTGGCGACTTCGTCATCAAAGTTGTTTGTTGGTTATAGAAGAACGGTCCATCATATGAACAATCTTGTAGTTACTGGATCAAATTTTAAAGAGAAGACACTGAAGAACTGAAAATCATGTTTTCTTAACATCAAAAATGGCCGACTTCCTGTTTGACGCAACAAATTTGACAAAAATGTATCAGCAACACGCGGCACCTTCCAGCGAATCAGCTGCAAAAAAAACCTTGATCTGATGTTGAAGGGTTAAAAGTTTACAGATTTGTGAATTGTAGCGCCACGTAGACGTGAACTGAGACAGAACTTCTTGATGTTCCTTGGAATGACGTCCTTCAGTCATCTACACAGTTTGGTCTGAATCCGTCACTCCATTGCTGAGATGCAGTCACTTCCTGTTTGCTGACTTCGCCATCCGATTTGTTTGCATGTTATGGACGAACCGTCCCGTATATCGAAAATCCCACAAATCAGATTTGTTTGAGGTTATCTCCTGTTGCGCTTTTCCAAATTTGGTGCTGATTGGACAGAATTTGTAGGATGGTTTTGAAAAGTTTTTTTGTTTTAGAGAAAAACTTCAAAAGGACAACATTATTTATTTATTTGTTTGTTTGTTTATTTGTTTATTTATTTTACAAGTTATAATTTTTTCATGATTTCGCAACAAGCAGCTTCTGAATTGAGCTTTTCTTAATTTTCTGCAAATTAAATTATTATTATGATGCGACAAATCGAGCCCCAACGATTATCTCGATGGATTCCTCAGACCTCAGTGCGGTCCGACGTTCCTTCAGTTCCCCGCTCACCCCTAGGAATTAGTTCCCGTTTACCGTTTGACGCAAAAAAAAAAAAAAAAAGGAAGATAATCATGGTTACATCTTATCTTGTCATATGCGACCTCTCATTAGTGACATTACGAAGAAAAATAAAGCTTGTACGAATCATATAGCATAGAATCACCAGGGCTAGTGTGAAGGTAGGGTCATGGTTTTAGCTTTTAGTTTTAATATTGTTTAAAAAAAAAAAAAACACACACACACAGCTACTAAAACATTCAATACTTTGAGACCTGAGAATAAATCTGGCTGAGTTATCCGTTGGTCTTTCATATAAAGTGCAGGGTAAAGGTTTCGGTTTGTGAAAGTGTTTTCTGCAGACTGCTTTCGTGATAACTCCGGACGTGTTTCGGCTTGCAGACGTGTCAGAAATGTTAGCCTGCAATATGCCCTAATAACCCTTATACATAGCTATAACGCTGTACAAAACCAGCAGGAGTTCAGCGAGAGGTGAAATCTGGACAAACCTGTTTACTGAGGACAAAGTTCTTCAGAGACATTTACTGCAGAGAAACACACACACACACACACTCGTAAATATGGTGGACATCAGCGTTCCTGCTGCTTAAACGGTCTCACTGCTGTAGGAACAGTTCCCCGTTAGCAGAAAAGCACATGATAAAGGTGAGGGATGAGTAGATCACTCCTCATCTCTTTGCCTGCATGATACACTACTTTATCTCAGACTGTATTACAGACTCTGTAACAGCTGAGACAGCAGAGCGTGGTTGGCTTGTCGGGTCTGTCCAGTGTGTCTCTCTCCAGTCTCTTTATCCAGTCTCTCTCTCTTCTCTCTCTCTTCTCTCTCTCTCTCTCTCTCTCTCGAGTCTGTTTATCTAGTCTTTCTCCAGTCCCCTTATCCACTCTCTCTCTACCAAAGTCTCTTTATCTAATAACACTCTTGTCTCTTAATCCAGTCTCTCTCTTTATCTCTCTCTCTCTCTCTCTCTCTTTTTCTCTCTCTCTGCCTCTTAGATATCTGTATCTAATCTCATACTAGTCGAATATCTTTATCCACTCTCTCTCCCAAGCC